>NW_027469937.1:0-52020 GCF_051020765.1 Lasioglossum baleicum | reverse complement strand
AAATTTTAAAATTTGTTAATTAATTTATATTTATTAAAGGTAAGGTAAATATGATTAAAATTGAAAATATTAATCTAATTACTCCTCCTAATTTATTAGGAATTGATCGTAAAATTGAATGAGCAAATAAAGGATATCATTTTGGTTTAATCTGAATTGGTGTAATTGTTGAATTGGCTATTTTATAATTATCAGGATCTCCAAAATAATAAGGATATTGAATGTTAATAAATATAAATAGAGTTTGAATTATAATAAATCCTATTAAATCTTTAATTATAAGGTAAGCATAATATGGAATTTTATAAATATTTCTACTTGTTCCTACAGGATTTGTTGATCCTGTTATATGTAAAATAATTCAATGTAATATTACTATTATTATTATAATTAATGGTAAAATAACATGTAATGAAAAAAATCGATTTAATGTTGGATTATTAATTGAAAATTCCCCTGAAATTCATTCTACTAATAATCGACCAATATAAGGAATTTCTGATACTAACTTTGTAATTACTATAGCTCCTCAAAAGGATATTTGTCCTAATGGTAAAACATAACCTATGAATGCTGTTATTCTTGATAATAAAAAAATTGTAGTTCCAATATTTCCAACTATATTCAATTTAAATGAATAATAAAATAAGTTTCGTGCAATATGTAAATATATTATTACAAAATAAAAAGATGCTCCATTCATATGAATTAATCTAATTAGTTATCCAGAATTTACATCTTTTATAATATTAGAAATTCCTATAAATGCAAAATTAATATTTGGACAATAATGTAATGATAAAATAGAACCTGGAATAATTTGAATTAATAAAAGTAATCCAAGAATTGATGCAAAATTTCATATGATATTAATATTTGTAGATATAATAATATTAATATTTATATAAAAAATTAAAAAGTAATAAAACATTAAAATTTATTTTTAGTTTTATTTATTTACCGTTTTATTACGTTTTAATTTTATATATTAATTCATACTAATTTACATTATTTTTCGTAAACATTTTTTCATAATGGATGTTACTTTAACTGAAAAATATAAAGTAATATGAAATATTATAATTATAAAAATAATATATTAAGATTTGAATAAATTTTTTTATTTCAATTATTATTAATAAATTAATATTTAAATCTAAATTTGAATTATTACATAAATAATTTTTAAATAAAAGAATAATTTATATATTTATATAAATTATTAATCAATTAATAAATAATCATAGAATATTAATTTTATTACATGTAAATTTTGGTAAATTTAATAAAGTAATAAAATAAGAAAAAACAATTATAATACCTGAAATGTAAATATTTATAGATGTAATTAATTTATATATAAAAAATATATTATAATTAAAACAATAATTAAAAAAAAATATTCCTATGGAATAAATTTTAAAAAATAATAAATATGTTATAGGAGAATAAAAATTATTAATTTCAAATATTAAATTTATAATTGAAAGTGATACAATTAATGATGTTAAATTTATTCTTATTATTATAAATTATATTTATACATATGTATATGTGTATGTATATTATAATATTTAATTTAATTACCAAAAAATTGTTATTGGAAACAATAGTTGTGGATACTATAATAATTTTATTTAAAAGTTTTTGAATTTTATTAATATAAAAATATAATTTAGCTTTAAGTAGTTAATTACTTTTATTAATATACAAAATTAATATTTTTATTAAACAATAATAATTGTTGAAATTATAATTATTATTTTATTATTTAAATTTATTATATTATTTTATTTTAATAATTAGTTATTAATATTTTTAATTTTAATTGAATATATTTCCTTTAGAATTTTAATATACTTAATCTGTAATAGTAATAGATGAATATATTTAATATATTTGATTTATTCAGTAGGAGAAGCAATTTTAGGATTATCCTTAATAGTAAGATTAAATTATATGTATGGTCATCAAAAAATGAAATTAATTAGATTAATTAATCGAAATTTTTAAATGAATGAATTTTTAATTTTATTATTAATATTTTTTTTATCTAAAATTCATTTAATTTTGAATTCTAATTTATTATTTTTAATAACGTTTTTTATGATGATAAAATTAAATTGTTTCGATTTAAGGTTTATTGTTATAAATTTAAGATCAAGATATTACTCTTTTAATTTATTAATTTTAACTTTATGAATTCTTTCTTTAATTTTTTTAAATTTAAATAAAGAATATAAATTATGTTTATTAATTGATTATATAATAATGATATTTATATATATTTTTTTTTTATTTCATTAAGTTACTTATTTTTTTATTCAATATTTGTGGCTAGATTATTAATTATATTTTCATTATTAATAAATTGAGGTAATTCTATAAATTGAATTTTACCAAGATTTTATTTAATGTTCTTCACTTTATTTTTTTCATTGATTTTATTACTTATTCTTTTATATTTATATATAAGAAATAATAATTTTAATTTTAAGTGAATAAAGTTAACTAGTAATTATATTTCAATATTTATATTTATTTATATATTATTATCATTTTTAGTTAAAATTCCTCTATATATGATACATTCATGGTTATTGGAAGCTCATGTAGAAGCACCTTCTTATGGTTCAATAATTTTAGCATCAATTATATTAAAATTAGGAAGTTATGGATTTTTACGATTAATATTTATTTTTAGTATCACTTTTTAAAAATAAATAATTATATTTTAATAATTAGAATTTCAGGAATTCTCATTTTAAGAATTATATGTTTACGTCAGATAGATATAAAATTAATTGGTGCTATTTCATCTACTATTCATATGGGAATAATATTAGTAGGAATAATAACTTTTACTAAATTAGGTATGTGTGATACATATATAATAATAATTTATCATGAATTAAGATCATCTGGATTATTTTATTTAATTGGAATAAGTTATAAACAATCAAATAGACGTTTATTAATAATAAATAAAGGTAAAATTAATTTAATACCTGCAATATCTTTAATATGATTTATGTTATGTTCTTCAAATAGATCTGCTCCGTTTTCAATAAATTTAATTAGAGAAATTTTTTTATTAATAAGTTTAATTTATAAATATAAAGTTTTATTATTAATATTACTTTGATATTATTTATTATGATTTATTTATTCAATTTATTTATTTTCATTTATTTATCATGGCAATTATTATTTTAAATTTAACTTATTAAATGGTAAATTAATTAATTATTTTACTTTAATAATACATTGAATTCCTTTAAATATTTTTGTATATAATTGAATTTTAGTTTAAATTTAAATAATTACAAAATATTAATTTTAAAAATTAGCTTTATTAATAAGATATTAATTTTAAATTATAATTAAATTATATATTTATAGAATTTATTTATTTTCATTAAGTTTTTTTTTTATTTTAAATTTTTATTATTTATTAATTAATAATATTATTATTGTAGAATGATGTATTTTTAGATTGAATTCTATAAAATTTAATTTTATAACTTATTTGAATTCAAAAAGAATAGTATTTTTATTTTTAGTACCATTAATTAGATCAATAATTTTATTATATAGAATTAGTCATATAAATTTAGAAAATACTATAATTAAACGATTTTTTTATTTAGTAACATTATTCTTAATTTCTATATATTTTTTAATTATTAGTTTCACTATATTAACTATTATAATTGGTTGAGATGGATTAGGATTAATCTCTTATTGTTCAATTAGTTATTGTAAAAAAAATAAGTCTTTTAATTCCGGAACATTAACAATTATTTAAAATCGTTTAGGTGATTGTTCATTACTAATATTAATTTCTATAATAATAATATTTGGTAGATGAAATTCATTATTATATAAATTTAATAATTTAATAATAATTTTATTTATTATATTAATTTTTATTAAAAGATCACAAATTCCGTTTTGTACATGATTACCAATAGCTATAATAGCTCCAACACCAGTTTCATCTTTAGTTCATTCTTCCACATTCGTAACGGCAGGTGTATATTTATTACTTCGATATTTAGAATTATTAGAAATAAATTATAAAAGTTTTAATTTATTAATTTCAAAATTAACAGTATTATATTCAGGAATTTCTGCAAATTTTTAATAAGTTATTAAAAAAATTGTTGCATATTCAACTTCAAGTCAATTAAGTTTTACAATAAGAATTTTTTTTTTAAACTTAAAGGATTCAGATTTTTTACATTTATTTATTCATTCAATATTTATATCATTAATATTTATATGTGCAGGAAGCTATATTAGTTATTTAAATAATAATCATAATTTCAAATTTTCTACTGGAATATTTTATATTTATCCAATAATAAGATTAATTTTTATATTTTCTTTATTTAGTTTAATAGGTTTTCCTTTTTTAGTTGGATTTTATTCTAAAGATTTAAAAATTGAAAATTATATTATTTCAAAAATAGATTTATTTAGAAATTTAAAATTAATTATTAGAACAATATTAACTGTTATATATTCTTTTCGAATTAAAATAAATTTATTAAATAAAAATTTTAATTTTAATTCACTTTACATTAAAGAAGATAATTTAATAAATTTTTGCATATTAATTATAATCATTTTTAGAATTATTTGAAGTAAAATTATATTTCATTTAATATTTATATTAGAAATTATAGTTCTAAACTTTTTTATAAAAATATTAATTTTTAAAAATCTTATGTTAAGATTTTTATTAAATAGAATTCTAAATAAATTAATATTTAAACAAAATATTATAATATTTTATTACAACTTTATAAATTTAAATTTAATTTAGAAAAAATCTTATTTAAAATCTTTACAATATATTTATTTATATGAAATTATATTTGAAAAAATTATTATAAAATTAATTACAAGTATATTAATATATCATTAAATAAAATCAATATTTATTTTAATTTTAAAATTTATAATATTATTAATTTTTATATTTTAATTATTAACTTTTTCAAATAAATTATTTATTTATTAATTATTATTATACATATACATATTATATATATAAGTTTTTTATAAACCAAATTTTTAATTCGAAATTAAATGTAAAATTTTTACTTTTATATATTTAATTGCTATAATTTAAAATATAAATATCTTTATATTGAAAATATAAAATTTTATATAAACTACATAAAAAATTGGAATTTTTATTCATTAAATTTATTAATAATAAATTACTTCTAATTTGGCTTCAATTAAATATATATATGTTAGAAACAATAATATTTTTAATATTAATTATAAAGGTAGAATCTTTATTCATTTTTATTTCATTAAATATTTAAATTGCTTATAAAAAGAGTATAATATTCAAAATATTAAAGAAAATTTTTAATTTTTTAAATATTTTTTTTATATTTAAAGTAATTCTTAATTTAAAATGGTTTTTTATATCTTTGACTTCACAGATCAATATTTTTTTAAACTATTTAAATATTATTAATATAATCAATTAAAATATTCATTTATTCATTCGATTAATAATATAATAAATAAAGAAAATAGAAGAAAAGAAATTAATAATTCTATATAATAATCATCTATATTATTTAATATAAAGTAATTGGTATTAAGACAACAATTTCGACATAAAAAATTAAAAATATTAAGGATATTATATAAGAAGGAAAAGAAAATGGTAAAATAGCTTTAGAAATTATATTGACGCCACATTCAAAACATAACTGTTTTTCAAATTTATTTTTAAATATTATAGGAAATAAAAATTTAAGAGAAAATAAAATTAATGAAACTAATATTACTAATAAATGTAATTAAATAAAATTTACTATAATAAGTATTTTATATATATTAATTTTATAATAATTATTTAATTGGAAATTAAATGAATTTATTTCTACAAAATATAATAAATTAAATCTAATAAATATAAATTGAAATACAAAAATAATCATATTATATCTACAAAATGTCAATATCAAATTGGAAATTCAAAAATAATATGATGAGATTTTAAAAAATGATTAAATTCTAATCGTAAAAGTGTATAAAATAATATAATTAATCCAATTAATACATAAAATCCATGAAATCCAGTTATTAAAAAGCATAATGAACCAAAAACGCTACCATTAATTGTAAAATATGAATAAATATATTCAAATAATTGAACTACTGTAAATAATAAACCTATAATTAATGTATAAATTAAATATATAATTGATTTTTTAATTATACTTTAATATATAATTGTAACACATTAAAAGGGTAAATCCTGAATAGATTAAAATAATGGAATTCAATAATGCAGTTTCAAAATAATTAAATATAATAATACCCTTAGGAGATCATATATTTATAATTTCAATTGAGGAAGAAATATATATATGAAAAGAACTTCAAAAAAAAAAAGAAATGAAAGAAAATAATTCAGATAAAATAAATAAAATTGTACAAAGTTCTTAAAAATTTATTACATAATTTGTATGATGTCCTTGATAAGTTCATTCACGAATAATACCTCGTATTGATATAATAAAAACTATAATTATATTAAAAATTATTATTAATAATTGATAATTAAATTTAAAATATATTAAATTAATTATATCAGTTATTGAATTAATTAAATTTAATGATATTAATAAGGGTCAAGGTTATAATGTAACTAAATGATAAGGAAAATTATTTTTTATCATAAAATTTTAATATTAAAAATAATATAAAATTGTTAATATTGAAAATACATAATCTTGAATAAATGATATAAAAATTTCTAAAATTATTATTATATTTTGAATTCAAAAAGAAATAAAGATTAAATTTAAATAATTTAAAATAAAATTGCCTAATAATGTTAAAATTAAATGACCAGAAATTGAATTTGCACATAATAATAATAATTGCCTAATAATGTTAAAATTAAATGACCAGAAATTGAATTAGCACATAATCGAGTTGATAAAGTTAAAGGACGAATAATATTTCTAATTAATTCAATAATTACAATAAAATTTATTAAATATAACGCTGAATTTAAAGGTACTACATGAATAAAGAATAATTTACTAGAATTTATTATTACATATAAAATTAAAGCCATTCATAATGTATATGATAATATTAAATTAAATAATAAATATCTTGTTGGAGTAAGTACATAAGGAATTAATCCTAAAAAATTAGTAGTAAGAATATATATTAATAAATTTATAAAAATAATAATATTTGAATTATATTTATAAATTATAATGAATTCTTTACATATTAATTTAATAAATTTAATAAATAAAATATAAATTCAATTTAAAATAATATACTAATTATTAAATAAAGTTATATAAAATATAATAGGAAAGTAAATAAATATTCAGTTGGAAATAAAATTTCTATAATAATTTATTCTAATTGTTGGATCAAATATTTCAAATAAATTTACAAAATTAATATTCATTTATTAAAATTAATTTTTTTTATTATAAATTAAATTAATTAATATATAATTTACATTAATTATTAAATATAATAAGTTAAAAATTATAAAAATATATAGTTCAGATAAAAAAATTGGTCTTATTTGTGGAATTCATGAAAGTAATTGTTACTATTATTGATTTAAGAAATCAATTTTTAAAAATTTTAGATATATAATGATTTAAATATTTAAAAAATAATAAAATATATTTTTTTAAATTGACAATTTAATGTTATATATTTTATCTAATTTTTTAATTAAACTTTATTTTAAATTCATTTTATAAAATTAGTTAAATATGTTCTTTCAACAGTAATTAGCATAAATCTATAATTTATACCACACATTTCAGAACATTGTCAAAAATATAATCCAGCACGTAAACAAAATAAATTAAATTGTTTAATTCGTTCTGGAATTGCATCAATTTTAATACCTAAAGATGGTACAGTTCATGAATGAATTACATCAGTTGATGAAACTAATGAACGTAAATGTAATTTTATAGGAAAAACTATTCGATTATCTGTATCTAGTAATCGAAATTGATTTATTGATTCATATATTAATATATATGAATCAAATTCAATGTTATTAAGATCAGAATATTAATAAGATCAATATCATTGATGACCAATTGATTTTATTTAAAGAATAGGATTTAATAATTCATCAATATAATATAAAATCTTTAAAGATGGAAAACAAATAAATAATAGAATAATTATTGGAATAATTGTTCAAATTACTTCAATTAAATGATTTTTTAATAAATATAAATTAATAAATTTATTACTTAAAACATCAGCAATTAAAAATGAAGTTAGAACTATAATTATTGATATAAATATTATTATAAAAGTATGTAAATAAATTAAATTATCATAATAAAAAGAATTTGAATTTTGAAAAAATAATATATTTCATGTTGCTATTTTCAATAATAAAATTAAATTTTATATAACTGAATTTTAAATTCATTGCACTTTTCTGCCATACAAAAATTTTTTAATTATTAAAATTCTACACTCATTAAAGGAATGATTTAATGGAGGACAATTTATTAATCATTCTATAGAAGATTGAAAAAATTTAAATAACAATAATCGATAATAAATTAAACTTTCTAAAATTAAAAATAATAAAAAAATTATTCTATTTGATGGAATAATAGAACCAATTGAAGATAATAGATTTCAACAATAATAAGAATCAGGATAATAAGAATAACGTCGAGGTATTCCTATTTAACCTAAAAAATGTTGAAGAAAATATGTTAAATTTACTCCAATAAATATTATTGAAAATTGATATGCTAATGATTTTTTATTTAATATTAAACCAGTAATTAAAGGATATCAGTGAGTAAATCTGGAAATAATAGAATAAACAGCTCCTATTGATAAAACATAATGAAATGTATCATGTAAAATAATATCAATTGATAAATTAGATAATATAATTCCTCTTAAGCCTCCAATTGCAAATAGTAAAATAGAACCTAAAGATCATATAATAGAATTATTAATTTTAAATTTTGAGCCATAATAAGTCGCTAATCATTTAAAAACTATAATTCCAGTAGGAACAGCAATGACTACAGTTGCTAATGTAAAATAAGCACGAGTATCTACATCTACTCCAATAGTAAATATATGATGAGATCAAACAATAAAACCAAAAAATCCAATCCCCAATATTGCATAAATTATTCCTAAATTACCAAATACTTCTTTTTTACCACTTTCATTTATAATAATTTGAGAAATTTATTCAAAACCAGGTAAAATTAAAATATAATCTTCTGGATGACCAAAAAATCAAAATAAATGTTCAGATAATACAGGATCTCCGCCTCCTATAGGATCAAAGGAAGATGTATTAAAATTACGATCGAATAATAATATTCAAATAGCTCCTGCTACAACAGGTGAAGATAATAAAGATAAAATTATTGTAATTAAAAGAGATCAAGGAAATAAAGGTATTTTATCTAAATCTAATCTAAAATTTTTTATTAATATATCTGTAGTTATTAAATTTGTAGCACTTAAAAGTGATGAAATACCAGATATATGTAAATAAAAAATTGTAAAATCTACAGAAGGAGATGAATGAAAAATATAATTAGATAAAGGTGGACATACAGTTCAACCAGTTCTACATATAAAATTAAAAATTCTTCTAATTAATAATAATAATAATGAAGGAGGTAGTAATCGAAGTCAAATATTATTTATTTGAGGAAATGATATTTCAGGGGACCTTAATATTAAAGGAATTAATCTATTATCAAATCCTCCAATTAAAAATGGTATAATTATAAAAAAAATTATTAAAAATGCATGAATGGTAATTAAAGAATTATGTCATTGATCATTATTTAAAAATATTCCAGGAATTCTTAATTCTACACGAATTAAAAATCTTAAGGGGGAACCAATTATTCCCGATCATATAGCTAATATAAAATACAGAATGCCAATATCTTCATGATTTGTTGATATTAATCACTTAATTAAAATTAAAATTAAAATTTGTTTTCATTTAGAAAAATAATTATTTTTAATTTAATTTAAAATTTGTATGGTATTAAAAAATTTTAAAATTTTTATTAATAAATTTACAATTTATTTCTTTTATCAGACACTATACTTTTTATATTTCATAATTTTTAATTACAGTTTAAGAAACATTAAATTGCAAATTTAAAATTATATAAACAAAATGTATTAAGTATTTAATTTTTATAATATATTGAATATAAATATTATTAAAATATTAAATATTGTTAAAAATAATATTCAAAAATTAAACTTAAAATTAAAATTAATAGAAATTAATAAAATTAATAAAAAATTTTAAAAAAATTTATATTTATAAATAAAAATATAATAATTTTTATATAACAATATAAATAAATATTTCTGATTAATAAAACTAGAAGTCTAATAAATATATTATATTCAATAATATATATGAAATTTATAATTTATAATCATTTAATAATAAAAGAAAAAAAATTGTTTATATTGAATAGACTAATAAAATTAGTAGAAATAAAATAATTAAATTATTTTCATAAATTAATATAAAATTATTTAAATTATTACCCTTAAATTTATATTTATATAATATAAATAATAATATATAAATGATAAATATATTAAATAATATTAATAAATAAAAATATTTTTCGTTAATATATAAAACAATAATTAAGATATAATTTAATATTAAAGTTGAACATCTGATTCTTTTTTTTATATTAATTAATTTTAATATATAAATAGATAAATATATAGTTCTAAAAATTCCAAATAATATTATATTGTAATCTAATTTTAAAATTAAACAATAAAAATTTAAAATAATAAGTTTTATTAAAGTTGAAGATAATAAAATACAATTACACATTATTAATTCATAAGATTTAATTATTAAAAAATGAAAAGGAAATAATCCTAATTTTATTGTCAATGAAATTAGTAAAGAATAATGTAATAAATTTTTCAAATAAATTATTTCAACCAAATTTATGAAGTTCATTATAAAAATTACCAATAAAATTCTAGAAATTATTGATATATAAAAAATCAATAAACTCGATAATTTATTATTAGAATTTAAATTAATTATTCTGATTCTAATAAATGTTACAATCTCAAATATAAATCACTTTGAAATAATATTTGATAATAATAAAAAAAATAAATATAAAATAAATATTAAATATATAAAGTTCATAGATTTATATTTCAAAATTAATTCATATAATTTATTGAAAATTAAATTATAGTATAATATTTGAAATTATTTTAAAATTTTTGTAACTAATAATAGTAAACAAATTTATGTAAATATCTTATCAAAATATTCCTTCTATCAGGAATATTATATATGTATATATAATAAATTATTATAAATAATTAATAAACCTATAAAATATTAAAATAAATTATAAGTTTCAATATTTATAAATTTGCAATTTTAAATAAATTATTATAAAATAATTAATAAACCTATAAATATTAGAAGCAATATTCATTTAATATTTATATGTTTTATATCCTTAAATATATTAAATTAATAAACCTATGTAATTTTAAAATAAATAATTTTTAATATTTATAGGTTTTGTATTCTTAAATAAATTAAATAATTAATAATCCTATAAATATTAATAATATCCTTAAATAAATTAAATTCATAAACCTATAAACTATTAAAATAAATAATTTTTAATATTTTATAGGTTTTGTATCCTTAAATATATTAAACAACTAATCAACCTATAAATATTAATAAACTATATTCATTTAATGTTTATAGGTTTTATATCCTTATTAAATTAATAAACCTAGAAAATATTAAAATAAATTATAACTTCATGAAATAAATATTTATTTAATATTCATAGATTTTAAATAAATTATTACAAGATAATTAACAAACCTATAAGTAGTAAATAAATCACATTTTGAAATGTAATTATTTAATAAACTCATATTATAATTTAATTATAATTATATTCTACTCAACTAAAATATTTATAATAAATTAATTTATACTACTCGACTAAAAAATATAAATTTAATTATTTATAATAAATTAATTTATACTATCCGACTAAAATAGTGTAAAATTAATTATTAAATATATATTTCATGTAAAACATTATTTTATAATATATCGATAGATTATGAATCTATAAGCTTAGTAATCAGCTCATTTATATTTTAAATTTAATCAAATTTGTCAACAGTAGAAAATTTCAATCGAACAAATTTTCATATATATGCAATAAAATTAGCTCACCACAATACTAGACAAACCAGGTGGTCCGCGTCTGAACCTGCTGAACGGTATTAGCATTAGACACGCAATTTCATGGTATGAATATTAATTATCTGAATCAAACCGTTGTTGAACGTTGCCTATTGCTATATAGTCAAACTTTTTACCGAAGGCCTTACTTTTGGAGAAGCTAACCCGCCCATCCAGGTGATGTCTTCGTGTTTAGAGGAGCATATCATTATACACTTTAGAAACAGGCACATTAATTTCAAGTATGAATTCTAAGATTGAGTGTTAAACATATCGAGAAAGTTACCACCTTCCCTGAGTGCCGAACGGACATGGCAATATCTTCACGTATCCTGCGATTCCGAAAGTCAAACGAAGTATTCCTGGTGCAAATACGCTCAGCAGTATTGGCAATAGACATCTTAATTCACGGTTTGAATACTAAAGTAGAGCGTCAAGCCGTTTAAGAACGTTACCAATTGGTATAAAGTGAAACCTTTTACCGAAGACCTTACCCTCCGAAAATCTAACCCGCTGTACCGTGAGTACACCTTCTTGTTCATGGAAAGAAATTAGTCTCCACTTCGGAGACGGGCACCATAACGTTATGTATGAATTAGATAATCGAGGGTAAAACCGGTCGAGAACGTTGCCACCATCTGTGAGAGAAGAACCGCTACGTAAATACCTTCACCTATCGTGCGATTCCGACAGACAAACCAGATATTCCGGGTGCAAATCCGCTGAATAGTATTGGCTATTGGCACCTTAATACATGGTTGGAATATTAACGTAGAGCGTCAAATCGTTTGCGTGCATTACCAATTGGTGTAATGTCAAACGTTTTACCGAAGTCCTTACCTTCCGCGAACCTCATCTGCTTCATCAATAGAATAAATTCGTCTACAGAGAAAGAAGCTAGTATTCATTTCAGCGACGGGCACCTTAACATCATATATGAATTAGAAGATCGAGGATAAAGCAGTTCGAGACCGTTACAACTTTCAATGATACTCTAACAGCTAAGTCAATGGCTCCACCAATCCTGTGGTTCCAAGAGTCGAACTAGTCACTCTGGGAGTAAATCCGCTGTACAGTATCTACATTAAAAAACCTACTTCCCGGTATAAATATAAAAGTACTGTGTCACACAGATGTGCAACGTTATCTATCGGTATAGAGTCTAACTTCACACCGAAGGCCGTACCTTCCGAGAAGCTATCCCGCTGTATCAGGGGTATATCTTCTTATACAGAGAAATAAATTAGTATACACTTTACTGATGTTCACCTTAAGTCAAGGTATGAATTCGAAGATCGAGTGTCAAATCGTTCGAGATCCTTACCAGCTACTTTTAATGTCGGAAGGGCAAAGTCATAAGCATCATCAACAGTTGTGTCTCCGAGAGCCAAGCCTACTATTCCAGGAGTAAATCCGCTGATGAGCATTGGCAATTCACACCTTAATTCATGGTTTGAATATTATGCAGAACGTCAAACCGTTGTAGAACGTTACCTATTTGTATAGAGTTAAACATTATACCGATAGCCCCGCCTTCGGAGAAGCTAACCCGCCATATCAAGAGTATAACATCGCGATCAGTGAATGAAATTAGTAATCATTTCAGTGACGGGCACGATGACTTCATTTATGAATTAGAAGATCGTGGTTCAAACCGTACGAGAACGTTACCACCCCGTTTGAGAGTCGAACGTATAAGTCAATAGCTCCACCTATACCTGTGATCCCGAGAGTCCAACCAGGTATTCCGAGAGTAAATCCGCTGATCATTTTTGGCTACAGACACCTTACTCCATGGTTTGCATTTTAAAATAGTGCATCACCCCGTGTGAGATCGTTACCAGTTTCTTCAAAGTCAACCGTTTTACAGAAAGTTTTACCAACCTAGATGAAAACCCGCTGTATCGACGGTGTGACTTCGAGGATATAGAATCACATTAGTATAAATTATATTCCCGAAAGGTATAACCCTGGATTATATAATTCGTTCATGAAATTAGGTGCCGTCACTATAATGTTTACTTTTATGATTCCATGAACACTAAGCAAGGCACCACTTACACAGGGTTGGTCTTCCCAGAAGGCAAGGCCATCGATAAGAAATTTGATTCTATGCCAATAAGTAAAGATCTACAACGGTTTAACTGAGTGCTTTAATATTCAAACCCTGAGTTAAGGTATCGATTGCCAATACTGTACAGCGCGCTTACTCCCAGGAAATATGGTCTAACACTCGGAATCACAGGATGTGTGAATCTATTGACTTAACCGTTCGTCTCTCACAGAAGGTGGTAACGTTCTCGACCGGTATGACGCACGTTCTTCTAATGCATAGATGAAGTTAACGTACCGTCACTGAACTGAATACTAATTTCTTTCTCTGAACTCGAAGTTATACCCTCCAAACGGCGAGTTTGTTTCACCGAAAGTAATACCATCTGTAAAGTGTTTTGATTTTATACCAATTGGCAGTGCTCGCAAACGGTTTGACGCTCTACCTTTTTATCAAAACCGTGAATTATGGTGCCTATTGGCAATACTGGCCAACGTATTAATTCCAGCAATACTTGGTTTGACTTTTCGAATCACTGGATATGTGAAGCTATTGTTTTAGCGCTGGACCCCCAATGAATGGAGTAATGTTCTCAAAGGGTTTGACCCTGGACTTCAAATTCATACACGATATTAACGTGCGAGTCCCTAAAATGAATGCTAATTTGCGTCTCTGAACACGTCGTTATACACTCGATACAGCGGGTTAGCTTCTGGGAATGTTAGGCATTCGGTTAAAGGTTTGGCAATGGTGCAATAGGTAACGTTCGGCAATGGTTTGGGGGTGTACTTTAATATTTATACCTTGACATAGAGTCCCTATTACCCATTCAGAACTGCAGATTTACTCTTGGAATACCTGATTTGACTCTCGGAACCATAGGATAAGTGAAGCTACTGGCACTGCCGTTCGATTCGCAAAGAAGGTGGTATGGTTCGCACTCGGTTTCACCATCGATATTCGGATTCATTAATGAAATTTTGGTGCTCGCCACTAAAGTGCATACTGTTGTGTACCGCTGAATACGCATTTATGCCCCCGATACAGTGGGTCAATTTTCCGGAGGGTATGGCCTTCGGAAGATCGTTTGACTTTATAGCAATTGGTAACGTCCTCAAACGGTCTGACGCTGTATATTTAGTATTCAGACCGTGAATTATGGGGTCAGTTGCTAATACTAGACAGCTGATTTATTCCCGGAATACCTGGTTTGACTCTCAGAATCACAGGGTGGGTGAAGCTAATGACTAACCTGTGCGACTTCCAAAGAATGCGGTAACTTTCTCGCACGGTTTGCCCTAGACATTCTATATATGCATGAATATAACGTGTCCGTCTGCTATAATGTCAACTAACTTGAAGACATGAAAAATATAGAGCACAGTACCTGCAGCGGGTGGGTTCTCGGAAGGTAAGTTATTGGTAAAAAATGATTTTATACCAATTGGTACTGTTCTCTGCCGGTTAGACTCTCAACCTTAATATCCATATCGCGATGTAAGCGTCTATTGCCAATACTGTTCAGCGGATTTAATCCCGGATACCATTTTTGACTCTCGGAAAGAACAGGATCGGTGTAGCTTTTGACATAGTCGCTGGTATCTCAAAGATGGTGCTAACATTATCGAACGGTGTGACACTCGATCTTCTGATCCATAGAGGATATTAAGTTGCCTCTTACTATATTTATTCTATTTTCTGTTCTGACCACAATGTCATATTCTCCCAACAGCGGGTTTGTTTCTCGGATAGTAAGGCCTTCAATAAAAAGTTTGACTCTGCACCAGTAGGTATCATTCCACAACGGTTAGACTGTGTACTCTAATATTTATTCCGTGAATTATGGTGGCTAATGCCTGTGATGTGCAGGGGATTTATTCCAGGAGTACGTGATTTTACTTTCGGAATCACAGGATATGTGAAGCTATTGACTTAGACGTTCGTCTCACACAGAAGGTGATAACGTTCTTGAACGGTTTGGTGCTCAATCTTCTAACTGATGCATGACGTCAAGGTGCCAATTCACTGAAATGAATACTAAGTTCTTCCTCCGACCACGAAATAATACTTTCGACACGGCGGGTTAGCGTCTCCGAAGGTTGGGCTATCGGTAAAATGTTTGACTCTGTACCAATAGGTAAGGTTCTGCAACGGTTTGACTGTCTGCGTCAATATTCAAACCGTGAATTAAGGTGTCCATTGCCAATACTGTTCAGCGGGTTTACTCCCGGAATGCCAGGCTTGACTCTCGGAATCACAGGATAGGTGCAGCTATTGACTTAGCCGTTGTCTCTCTTAGAAGGTGGCATCGTTCTCAATAGGATTGATCCGCGATCTTCTAATTCATGTACGAAATTATGGTGCCCGTCTCGAAACTGTAAGCTATTGCGTTTTTCTGGACACGAACTTATAGTCTCGAATCAGCGGGTGAGATTCTCGGAAGGTATGGCCTTGCGTAAAGCATTTGACGTTGTACCAATTGTAAACGCTCTCATACCGCATGTCGCTCTACAGTCATATTCGAGCCGTGAATTTAGGAATCAATAGCCATTACCATTCAGCGGACTTACTCCAGCAATACCTGGTTTGTCTTTCGGAATCGCAGGATAGGTGAAAGCTATTGACTTAGCCCGCTCGTCTCTCGCAGAAGGTTGTAACGGTCTCCACGTTTGAGACTCGAGCATCTAATTCATACATGAAGTCAAGGTGTCCATCACTGAAATAAATACTAATTTTTTTCTCTGAGCACAAAGTTAGACTCTCGATAAGGCGGGTTGTTTCGCGGTAGGTAAGGCTTTCTGTATCAAGTTTATCTCTACGCCAATAGGTTAAGTTCGACAAAGGTTTGGCGCTCTACCTTAATATTCATTCCGTGAATTAAGATGTCCGTTGCCAGTAGTATACACTGGTTTGTCTCCCGGATAGGTGTAGCTATTGTTCTTGATGTTCAGCCCTCGAAGAAGGTGGAAACGTTGTGGAACAATTTGACCGCCGCTCTTCTAATTCGTACATGAAATAAAGGTGTACGTCACTGAAATGTGTACTAATTTGCATCCTTGGAGACGAAATTATTATCTCGATACAGCGAGTTGTGTTCTCGGAGGGTATGGTCTTCGGAAAAAAGAGTGACTCTGTACCAATTGATAAAGATCTCCGACAGATTGGCTATCTTCTTTTATGTTCATACTGTGAATTATGGTGTCAATTGGCTATATGATTCAGCGGATTTACTCCTGCAATGACTGGGTTGACTCCCGGAATCACAGGACAGGTGAAGCTATTGACTTAAATGTGCGACTTTCGCGAAGGGTGGTAACGTTGCCGAACTGTTTGTCCTCCGAACTTCTACTTCATACATGAATTTATGGGTGCCGTCACTAAAATGCATACTAACTTGCATCCCTGAACACGACGATATCCTCTTAATGCAGCAGGCTTGGTTCTCGGAAGGTAATACCAACAGTAAAAAGTTTACTCTATACGAATTGGTAATGTTCCCCGACTGATAGACCCTCTATTATAATATTCATACCGTGAATTAAGGTCTTTATTTCCAATGCTGTTCGGCGGTCTTACTCCCCGGAATGGCTGGTTTGTCTCTCGGAATGACAGGATAGGTGAAGCTACTTTCCTTGCCGTTGGACTATCAGAGAAGGTGGAAACGTACTAGGATGGTCTGATATTTGATCTTCTTATTCATACACGCAATTATGGTGCCCGATTCTAAATACATGTTAAATTCTTTCTTTGAGCTCGTACTTATACTCTGGATACAGCGGATTAGGCTTTAGGAGAGTATGGTCTTCATTGTCACGTTTGACTTTATACCAATTGGAAACGAGCTGTAACAGTATGCTGCTCTACTTCAATATTCAAATCGTGAATTTAGATGTGTTTTCCAAAACAGTTCAGTGGAATTACACCAGAGATACCACGTTTAAAATTGGGAATCGCAGGATAGGTTATGTTATTGGCAAGGCTGTGCGACTAGCAAAAAATGTATCACCGTACACGAACAGTTAGACACTAGATTTTGCAATTCATACATGAAAATAAGGTGTCCGTCTGCTATATCGTCTACTAATTTAATTCCGTTCCCACTGAGGTAAACACATCCTACAGCGGGTTGGGCTCCTCGGAAGTTAAGGACTTCTGTAAAAAGTTGGACTCTATTCCAACAGGTAACGTTGCACATCCGTGTGACGCTGAACTTTAATATATACACCGGCATGTAGGTTTTTAATGCCGATACTGTACAGTGGATATAATCCTGCAATTCCAGGGTTGACACTCGGAGTCACAGGATAGGTGAAGCTCTTGGACTTAGCTGTGCCACTCAAAATGGACGTGGAAAAGTTTTCTATCGGAATTGACTCTAGATCTTGCTTAATGTGCACGGGAACAAAGTAGTAGATATTTTAGCGGACGAACTCCACAAGTGGTGTATAAATATCAACATTGGGAGTCAAAGCTTTTGAGAACGTTGCCACCGCTCTGAGAGTCCAACGTCTAAATCATAGCCCCACATATCTTATCATTCCGAGTGGCAAATCAGGTATTCCGAAAGTAAATCCGCCGAAAGAGTATTGGCAATTGACGCCCTATTCACGGTTTGAATGGTAATGTAGAGCTTCAATCCGTGTGAGAACGTTTCCAGTTCGTATAAAGTCAGACGTTGTATTAATGTCCTTATCATCCGAAGCATTAGGCGCTGTTTTGACAGCATGCCAAGGTGTGCAGAGGAACAAATGTGAATACATTTTAGTGCCGGACCACCTTAATTTCATGAATAAAATAGAACATCGAAGGTCAAGCACATCCAGAACGTTACCCTCTCCTTAGAGGATCGATCGGCTACGTCAATAGGTTCACCTACCCAGTGATTCCTAGAGCCGAACGAGGTAATTCTGGAGTAAATCTCCTGAATGATACGGGCAGTAGATATTTCAATTCACGCCATGAGTATTAAAGAACGGAGGCAAATCCACGGAGATATATACCAATTGTTATAAGTCAATCTTTTTACCGATCACGTTACCTTCCAAGAACCTAATATGCTATACAAAGTGTCTTGCCTTGTATTCAGGGAAGCAAATTAGAAGACATATTAGCAGGCGGACACGTTACCTTCATGTATGAATAGTAAGATAGAGAGTCAAAACGATCGAGAACGTTCAAACTTCTGTGAGAGACAAGCGGCTGAATCAATAGTTTCACGGATCCTGCGATTTCAAGAGTCAAACCAGGAATTCCGAGAGCACATCCGCTGTACACCAATGGCAATTGGTACCTTTATTCGCGTAGTGAATATAAAAATGGAGGCGTCACACCGTGAGAGAACGTTACAAGTTGCTGTAATGTCAAACATTTGACAGAATGCCTTTCCGTCGGGGAAGCTAACCCGCTGTACCGTTATTACAGCTACGTCATTAGGGAAACACACTAGTGTACAATTTAGTGACGACACCTTAAATTCATGCATGAATTAGGAGATCGTGGGTCAAATCGTCCAACAAAGTTACCACCTTCGGCCTGAGTTTGAGCGGCTAAGTCAGTAGCTCCATCTACCTGAGATTCCGAGAGTGAACCTTGGCATTTAATATGTAAATCCGCTGCAGAGGATTGGCAATAGACACCTTCATTCGTGGTATGAATATTACAATAGAAGGTCAATCCGTCGGAGAATATTAACAATTGTTATGGAGTCATTCTTTTTTACCGAATACATTACCTCCTAGAACCTCTCCCGCTGTAGCGAGTCTCATGCATAGTGCTAACGGAAACAAATTAGTAGACATGTTAGGAGATTGACAGCTTATTCTCATTCGTGATTAGAATAATCGCGAGTCATCCTGCTCGAGGACGTAGCAAGCCTCTGTAAGAGTCGAACGCCTAAGTCAATTGCTTCACCTATCTTGCGATTCCGAGAGTAAGGCCAGGTATTTCGCGAGTAAACACGCCGAAAAGTATTGGCAGTAGGCACCTTAGTTTACGGAATAAATAGTAGATAGTATATAGTAAATAGAGATTCGAACCATCGTAGAACGCTACCTACTGGTATATGGTAAAACTTTGTACCGGATACCTTACCCTCCGAGAACACAACCGGCTGCAGCAAGTTTCTTGCTTAGTGTTCAAGGAAATAAATTAGTAGACTCTTTAGAAGACGGTCACTTTAATTACCTGTCTCAATAGGAAGATGGAGGGTCAAATCGTCCGTGAACGTTACCTCCTCTTTTGACAGTCGCATGCATAAGGCACAAGCGTCGCCTTCCCTGTGATTTCAGAGATAAATTATGTACTCCGGGAGAAAATCCACTCATTTGTATTGGCAATAGACACCTTAATTCGCGGTATGAATATTAAAGTAGAGCCCCAAACCGTAGGAGAATTTTACCAATTGGTATGACGACAAACTTCTTTCTGGACACCTTACTTTCGGTGAAACAAACTCTATGTATCGGGGGTATAACTTCTTGATCGGGAAACAAATTAGAATACATTTAATGATGGGAACCATAGTTTCACGTATGAATTGCAATATCGAAGTTCAATCCTTTCGATATCGTTCTCACCTTCTTTGAGAGTCGAACGGCTATGTCAATTCTTACACATATCCTGTTATTCCGAGAGTCAATCCATGTACTACGGGAATAAGTACCCTGTATATTATTGGCAATAGGCACCTTAATTCACGGTATTAAGATTGCAGTACAGAGTTAAACCGTTGTAGAACGTTACCTATTGCAATAGAGTCAAACATCTTACGCAAGGTCTCAACTTTCGAGACCCTAAGACGCGGAATCGAGTGAATAACTTCTTGTCCAGAGAATCAAGTTAGTATATGTTTTAGTGACGGGCACTTTAATTACATTAATGAATCAGAATGTCTCGAGGCAAACTCTTCCAGAACGTTGCCACCTTCCCTGAGAGTCGCACAGCTAAGTCTATAGAATCACCTATCCTGCCACTCCGAGTGTGAAACCTTGAATTGCAGGAGTAAATCCGCTGAAGAGTATTGGCATTTGTCACCTTAATTCACGGTTGTAATATTAATGCAGAGTATCAAACCGCTGTAGAACGTTACCAATTCGTATGAAGTCAATCTTTCTACCGAAGACCGTAACTTCCGAGATGCCTAAACCGCTGTAGGAAGTGTTTTGCACAGTGGATACGGAATTAAATTAGTCGACATTATACCAGGCGGACACCTCATTTTCAGGTATGAATTGCAAAATCGAGTTTCTAACCTTTCGAGTACGGCACCACCTTCTTTGCTCGTCGCACAGCCTTTCAATAACATAACCTATCCTGTGATTCCGAAATATAAACCAGGAATCCCTGCGGAAAATTCACATACCAGTAATGGCAAAGGGCACTTTAATTCACTGTATGAATATTGAATAACAGTGTCGAACCGTTGTAGAACGTTACATGTTGATATGAACACATCCACATTATCGAAGGCCTTACCTTCCGATAAGATATCTAGCTAGATCTAGAGTATAGCGTTGCGTTCACAGAAACACATTGGTATGTATTTTAGCGATGGACGTCATAATTTCATATATGGCTGAGAAGACCAAGGGTCATACTGCTCTAGAACGATCCCAACTTCCTTGAGAGTCGCACAGATACGCGGAGAGCTTCACCCATCCTGCGATTCCTAGCGACAGACCAGGTATACCGCGACTTATCCCGCGGTACATTATTGGAGTTAGACACACTACTTCACTAAACCATTGTGAATACCTACAATTATCCTGAGCTTCCGAAATCCAGAGTAGGTATCCGGGAGTAATTCCGTTATACGGTATTGCCATTATTCGCCATAATTCACGGTTTGAACTATGAAGTACACCGTAAATCCGTTTGAGTGTGCTACGCAATTTGTATAAAGTCTAACGCATTACTGTCTACCTAACCCGTCGAAAGCCTAACGTGCTGTACCGAGAGTACAACTTCGTGTTCAGAGAGACTCATTAGTTTATATTTTAGCATCGGGCACCATAATGTCGTGTATGGATTAGAAGATCGAGAGGCAAACTGTTCATGAACGTTACCGCATTCTTTGGGATTCGAACGGCTAAGTCAAAAGCTATACATAACCTGTGACTCCAATGGTCACACCACGTACTCCTGGAGTAAATCCGCGGAATAGTATTGACAATAGTCACCTTATTTCCCGGTTTGAATATTAAAGTAATGCGTCAAACCGTTTGAGAGCGTTACCAATTTGAATAAAGTTCTTCTTTTTCCGAATACCTTACCATCTGTGAACATAACCATATATATCGGGTGTATATCTTCGTATTCAGAGAAACATATTAGTATACATTTTAATCGCGGCCACCATATTTACATATATGAATAGAAAAATCATGGATTAATCTTTTCGAGAACGTTTCCACCTTTTTAAGAGTCGAAATGCTGAGCTAACTACTTCACGTATACTGTAATTTCGATAGTCATACCACGTAGTCCGCGTCTAAACTCGGCGTACAGCATTGGCATTAGACACGCAATTTCATGTTATAAATATTAAAGAGCAGAGTCAAATATCTATAGAACGTTTCGTATTCCTATATAGTCGAACTATTTACCGAAAGCCGCATTTTCCGAGAAGCTAACCCGCTGCATCGACAGTATAACTTCGTGTTCAGAGAAACAAATTAGTATAAGTTTAATTGACGGGCACCATAATTTCATATACGAATAAGAAGATCGAGTGTCAAGCCGTTCGAGAAGGTTACCCGCATCTTTAAGTGTCGAACGGCTTAGTCAACAGCTTCTGCTATCCTGTGAGTCCGAGAGACATACCAGGTTTTCCTGGACTAATCCGCTGAACAGTATTGGCATTAGACAGCTTATTTCACGGTATGAATAATTATGCAGAGAATCAAACCGTTGTGGTGCTTTACCTATTCGTACAGAGTCAAACCTTTTACCGAAGACCTTACCTTCCATGAAGCTAAACTGCTGTATCGAGAGTATAACCTCGTGTTCACAGAAGCAAGATAGTATACATTTTAGTGACGGACACGATAATGTCATATGTCTATCCGTCGACCCAGTGTCAAACTGTTCGAGATCGAGACCACCTTTATTGTGATTCGAACAGCTAACACAATACCTTCATTGAGAGTCAATCGGACAAGTCTGTAGTATCACCAATCCTGTGATTCCTAGAGTCAAACGAGGTATTCCAGGAATAAATCCGCCTAACAGTATTGCCAATAGACATCCTAACCCATGGTATGAATACTACGGTAGGTAGTCAAAAGTCAGTGACCATTACAAGTTGGAAAATAGTCATTCATTTTACGAAATACCTTACCTTCCAAGAATATAACTGGCAGCAGGGAGTGTCTTGCTTCGTGTTGAGAGAAACTTGATAGTATTCATTTCGCTGACGGGCACCTTAATTTCATGTATGAACAAGAATATCTGAGTCATACTGTTCGGGACGGATGCAACCTCCTTTCAGAATCAAACGGCTATGTCAGTACCTTCACCGATCCTGTTATACAGTCAAACCAGCTATTCCTGGAGAAGATACACTGAATAGTATAGGCAATAGACGCCTCAATTGTCGGTCTGAATATTAAAGCAAATCGTCAAACCGTTCTAGAACGATACCTATTTGTATAGATTCAAACACATTACCAATAGTCTTTCGTTTGGAGAAGCTAACCCGCCGATTCGAGAGTATAACTTCGTGCTCAGAGGAACACGTTTGCATACATTTTATCACACGCACACTTTAATTTCATGTATCAACAAGAGGGTCGATTGTAAATAAGTTCGAGTCCGTTGCCACTTTCTATGATATTCGATCAACTAAGTCAAATGCATCGCCTATCCAGTGGTTCTGAGATTTACACCATGTATTCCGGCAGAAAGTCCGCTGAAAATTATTGGCAATTGAGACATTAATTCACTGTTTCAATCATGAAGTAGTGCGGGAAAGCGTTTTGGAGCGTTGCCAATTGGTATGAAGTCAAACACTTTACCGATGGCCCAACACTCGGAGAAGCAAACTCGGCGATTCGAGAGTGTAAGTTCGTGTTCACAAAAAGAAACTAGTATTCATTTCAGTGACGGGCATTTTAACTTCATGAGCGATTTAGAAGATCGAGGGTAAAACCGCCCCAGAACGTTGTCACCTTCTGCGAGAGACGAACAGCTAAGTCAATCGCTTCACCCATACTTTGATTCCGAGAGTCAAACTAGGTATTCCGGGAGTAAATCGGCTGAACAGTATTGGTAATGGACACTTTATTTCTCGGTTTTAATCTGAAAGTAGAGCCTCAATCCGTTTGAGAACGGTACCAATTGCTATAAAGTCAAACGTTCTACAGTAGGATGTACCTTCCGCGAATCTCAACCGCTTCACCGAGAGTATAACTTCGTGTTGAGAGGATCAAATAAGTAAACATTTTAGCAACTGGGACCATAGTTTCATTATGAATAAAAAGATCAAGTGTCAAACCGTTTGAGAAACTTGCCACCACCTCTGAGGGACGAATGGTTATGACAATAGCTTCACTCACCATTGCGATTCCGTGGACAAACCAGGTATTCTGGGTGTAAATCCCCTGAAGAGTTTTGCTAACAAACACATTCATTCAGAGTTTGATTATTAAAACCGGCCATCAAGCCGCTGTAGGTCATTACATATATGTGTAGGGTCAAACGACTTACGCAATGCCTTTCGCTCCGAAAAACTATCCCGCAGTGTCGGGAAAATTACCCCCTTTTTCGGAGGTACGAACTAGTATATATTTTGTCACGAGAACCATAACTTCATGCATGAATTGTAAGAAGGAGGGTCAAACTGTTCGAGAACTTTGCCACCTTCTGTGAGAGTCGAACGCCTTAGTTATCATCAATCCTGTGATTCCGGAAGTCAAACCTGGTAATCCGATACTAAATTCGCTGAAGAGAATTGCCAATAGGTACCTTAATTCGCGTAGTGAATATTAAAATAGAGCGTCACCAGTTAGAAAATGTTACCAGTTGTTATAACGTCAAACGTTTTACCGAAAGCCTTAGTGCCCGAGAAGCTAACCCGCCGTATCGAGGGTACAACTTCGTGTTTAGAGAAACACAGTAGTATACGTTTTAGTGACGGCACCATAAGTTTATGTGTGAATTAGAATATCGATGATCAAACCGTTTGAGAAAATTGATTGATGATACACCTGTAGGTAATGTTCTACAACAGCATGACGGTCTGCTATAATATTCCCACCGTGAATTTAGTATTCTATTGCTAATAAATTCCTGTGTATTTACTCGCGGAGTACATGGTCTGCTCCCCGGGATCACAGGATAGCTGAAGCTATAGACCCAGCCGTCCGACTCTCAAAGGTGGTGGTAGTGCTCTCAAATGGATTGACCCTCAATCGTGTAATCCGTATTTGAAGATAAGGTGCTCGACGCAGAATTGAATACAAATTTCGATCTCTGAACACGAAGTTATAATCTCGATATAGCGGGTTGGATTTTCGGGGGGTAATGTCTTCGTTAAAACATTTCACTTTAGAGCAATTGGTAACGTTCTCAAACGGATTGACATTCTATATTTAATATTCATACCGTGAACTAACGCACCCATTAGTAATACTGCACTGAGGACACCCTCCCGGAATAGCTGGCCAGACCCTCGGAACCGCATGATAGTTGTAGATACTGACTAAGCCGCTCGACTAGCAAAGAAGGTGGTAACGTTCTCGATAGGACTGACTTTCGATCTTCCAATTCATACGTGAAACTGAGGTTCCCGTCATTAAAATGTATTCTAATTTGTTTCTCCGAAGACGAAATTATAACCTCGATACAGCGGGTTTGGTTCGCAGAAAGTAAGGTGTCCGGTAAGAAGTTTGTAGTCATGCCAATTGGTAAAGTTCTCCAACGCTTTGAGGCTCTACTTTAATATTCATACAGCGAATTAAGCGGTTATAATTTTCTCGCAGAGAACATTGCTGATCTCCCGAAATCACAGGAAAGGTGACGCTACTGGCATAGGCATGTGACTGCCAAAAGAGGTGGTATCGTACTTGGACGATTTGACCCTCCATCTTCCTATTGATACAGGTAATTAAATTGTTCGTCTTCTAAAGAGTCTACTAACCTATTTCCTCGAACACTAAGCTGGTCACTTGATGCAGCGGGTTATGTTCTCAGAGGGTCAGGTATCCGGTACAAAGTTTGACTGTTATACCAGAAGCTAGCGCTCTACTATAGTTCGAATCTCTGTGTTACTATTTATATCGTAAACCAAATTACAAATAGCATTCAGCAGATTTACTCCTGGAATACCTACTTTCATTCTCGGAATCGAAGGATAGGTGAAGCTATTGTCGTAGCAGCTCGTAAATCACAGAAGGTGGCTACGTTCTCGATCGGTTTTACAACCGATCTCCCAATTTATACATCAAGTTAAGGTGCCCGTCATTGACACGAATAATAATTTCTTTCTTTGAGCACGAAATTATACTCTCGATACAGCGGGTTAGTTTTCCGGCGGATAAGGTCTACGGTAAAACTATTCACTTTATAGCAATAGGTAAAGTTCTACAACAGTTAAATGCTCTAGTTTAATATTTGAAGAGTGAACTAATTATCCGGTGCCAGTACTTTAGCGGATTTACTCCCAGAATTCCTGGTTTGTCTCTCGGAATCGCAGGAGAGGTGGAGCTATTGCCTCAGATGTTGGGCTCTCACAGAAGGTGGCAACGCTCTCGATCGGTTTGACCGACGATCTTCTAATTCATGCATGAATTTAATATGATGTCCATACATTGTATACTAATGTGCTTCCCTATACTCTCGAAACGGAGGGCTAGCATCTCGAAAGGTAAGGAATTCGGTGAAAGGCTTGATTTTATAACCATTGGTATTGCTCTCACACGGCGTGACGCTCTATTTTATTATTCATTCCGCGATATAAGGTGTCTGCTGGCAATAATGTGCAGCGCATTTACTCCCGGAATAACTCGCTTGACATTCGAAATCACTGGAGGCATGAAGGTATTGAATCAGCCGTTCGAATTTCAGTGACTGTGGCAGCATTCTCGAACGGTTTGACCCACAATCTTCTTATTCACATAGAAAGTTAAGGTGACCGTCACTGAAATCAATAACAATTTGATTCACAGAACACGTAGTTATACTCGAGACGTCGCGGCTGAGCTTCACGGAAAGTGTGGCCTGGGTGAAACGTTTGCCTTTATTCCATTTGGTAACGCTCTCAAACGGCTAGACGGTCTCCCTTAATATTCAAACCGATATATAAGGAGTCTATTGTTTATACTGTTCATCGGATTTACTCCTGGGATATCTGGTATGAATCTAGGAATCACTGGATAGGTGAAGATACTGACACAGCCAGACGACTCTCAGCGGACGTGGTAAAGCTCTGGATCGTTTCGAACCCCGATCTTATAATTCATGCACGAAATTATGGTGTCCGTCTCTAAAATGTATACTAATGTGCTTCTCTGGAAACGAAATTATTCATTACCTTTTGGTGACGCTCTCACGGCGCATGACGCTCTACTTAAATATTCAAACTGTGAATTATGGTGTCAATTGCCAGTAATATTCAGCGGACTTACTCCGGCAATGCCTGGTTCGAATCTCGGAATCACAGGATGGGTGCAGCTTTTGACATCGCCGAAGCGTTGGACCCTCAATCTTCTAATTCATGCATGAAGCCAAGGTACGCGTCACTGAAAGGCACACTAATTCGGCCCTTTGAACACGATATAATATTCTAGATACAGCGGGCTAATTTTTCACAGGTTAAGGTCTTCGGTAAAACGTTTGACTTTACACAATTCGTAACGTTCTCAATCGAACTGACGCTCTACTTTAACATGCAAACCGTGATTTAAAGTGTCTATTTCTAATACTGATCAGCGGATTTACTCCAGGAATACCTACATTGGTGCTCAAAATCGTAAGGTAGGTGAAGCTATTGAAGTAGCCGTTCGTCCATCACAGAAGGTGGTAACGTTCTCAGACGGCTAGACGCCCGATCATCCAATTTATACTTGTAGTTAAGGTGCCCGTCATTGGCATGAACAATAATTTCTTTCCCTGAGAACGATATTATAATCTCCATACAGCGGGATATTTTTCCGGAGGGTCTTCCGCAAATCAATTGACTTTATTGCAGTAGGTAAAATTCCACATCGGATTGATACTCTAGTTTAATATTGAACAGTGAATTAAGGTGTATGTTACCAGTATTATAGCGGATTTACTTCAGGAATACCCGGTTTGACTCTCCGAATCACTGGATAGGTGAAGCTATTGACATAGGCGATCGTATCTCACAGACGATGGCATCGTTCAGGAACTGTTTGTCCATCGATCATTTAATGCATGCATGAAATTAAGGTGCGCGTCACTAGAATGTGTCCTAGTTCGTACCCATGCACAAAGTGTTATACTTAAGATACAGCTGATCAGTTTTCCGGGGGGAAAGTCCCTGTGTAAGTAGTTTCACCCTAATAATATAGGTATTGTTCTAGAACTTCTTGACGGCCTGCTTCAATATTCAAACCGTAAATTGGGATGTGTATTGGCAATATTCCTTAACCAGCTTACTCTAGGTTTTCACGAGCTGACTCTCCGAACCACAGGATAGGTGAAGCTGTTGTCTTAGCGTTTGTCTCTCACAGAAGGCTGTAACATTCTGGAACGTTTCGACCGTCGATCTCCTTACTCATAATGAAATTACGGTCACCGTCACTAAAATGTTTGCTAATGTGTATCCCTAAACACGTAGCTACACTCCCGGTACGGCGGGTTAGCTTCTCAGACGGTAAGGCCTAACGTAGAAGGTTTGACTTCGTATCAATTGGTAACGCTCTCAAACCGCTTGACGTTCTACAGTCATATTCAAACCGTGAATTAAGGCGTCAATTGCCAATACTATTCAGCGGATTTACTCCGGCAATACTTGGTTTGGCTTTCGGGATCACATAATAAGTTAAGCCATTTACTAAGCATCCAAAGCTCAAGGTTGGTGGTATCGTACGGGAATGGTTTGACCATCGATCCACTAATTCATGCATCAAGTTAAACTATGCGTGTGTTAAAATGTCTACAAATTTGTTTCTCTTAGCTCGATGTTATACCCAGTGTACAGTGGATAATGTTCTCGGAATGTAAGGTATGCGATAAGGAGTATGACGTTATATCAATTGGTAACGTTCTCAGAGAGTCTGACGTCCTACTTTCATATTCAATCCATATATTAATGTGTCTATTGCCAACACTGTTCAGGGGATTCGCTCCCGGTATACATGGATTGACTCTTAGTATTGCAGGATCGGTGACGCTATTGACTTATCCGTTCGACACTCAAACAGGGTGGTTACGATCTCGAACGGTTTGACCGTCGATCTTCTGATTCATACATGAAGTTTAGCGGTACGTCACAGAAATGGAGACTAACGTCCCCCTCTGAACACGAAGTTATACTCTCGTTACAGCCGGATAGTTATTCAGGGGATAAGGTCTTTGGTGAAACGTTTGACTTTATAGCAATAGCTATCTATCTACACCGGTTTGAGTGTCTGCTTTAATATTCAATCCGTGAATTAAGGTGTCATTGACCAACAATGATCGGCGCATTCACTGCAGGAATACTTGGTTTGATTTATGGAATCACAGGATAGGTGGAGCTATTGACTTAGCCGTTCGATACATAAAGAAGGTGGGTCTGCTCTCAAACGGCTTGCCTTTCGACCTTCTCGTGCATACATGAAATTAAGGTGTCCGTAACGACAATGAATACAAATTTTGTATCTCTGGATATGAAGTTATTCTCCCGATACCGAGGGTTAGGTTCTCAGAGGGTAAGGCCTACCTTAAGACTTTTTGCATTATACGAATAAGAAATGATCCGCAAGGGTTCGACTCTGCCCTTTATCACTCAAACACTGAATTAAGGTGTCCATTGCCAATAGTGTACGGCGGAATGTCTCCCGGAATAGCTGGTTTGACTATCGGAAAGCAGGACGGGCGAAACTAGTGACATAGCTGATCGATACTTAAAGAAGGTGGGACTGCTCTCGAACGGTTTGATTGTCCATTTTTCAATTCATACATGACAAAAACAGTGCGGCTGCTAAAGTATCTATTAATTTGTTTCCGTGGGCACCAAGTATGATGTTCGATACCAAGGGATAGGTTCTAGGAAGGTAAGGTATACGGTAAAATGTATGACTTTATACAAATTGTGTATATGCTCTCCGTCGGATTGAGTCTCTACTTTAATATTCAAACTGTGAAACAAGCTGTCTATTGCCGGTACTGTTTAGCGGATTTACTCCTGGAATACATGGCTTGACTCTAGGAATCACATCTATAGGTGAAACTATTGACTTAGCCGTTCGTAGCTCACACATGCTGTCAACGTTCTCGAGCGGTTTCACACCCGGTCTTCTCATTCATACATGAAATTACAGTGTCCTTCACTGCAATGTATAGCAATTTGTATCCCTGAGTACGAAGTAATTCTCAACCATACATCGGGTTATGTTCTCGCATTGCAAAGTTTTCTATAAAACTTTTGACTTTATACTAATTGGTATCATTGTCAAACGGTTTGATATTCTATGTTTAATATTCAAACCGTGAATCAAGGTGTCTATTGCCAATACTGTTCAGCGTGTTTACTCGCCGAATTACTGGCTTGACTCGCGGAAAAGATGAACATAGGCCATGCGCATTGTCGCTCCGATCTAGTGAACGCAACTACAAGATAAGTCCAGCCGTGTTGACCCGGAAGCGTAGTTACGTCTACAGACAATCGTATAAATCAACAATATGTTTATCCGCATAATGTCATAAACGTATAGTCTACAATTTCCAATGACACTTTTACTATGGAATAATATTTTGAAAACTGGAAATTAATAATTTTTAAAAATCGAAGATACCATATCAGTAAATTACAGCATGCAGAAGTAAATAGAAAACTGCGAATGAATTCTTACCTTACAATATCAGCGATCAAGAAACTAACAATGATCATAGGGTATTGTCGCTCCGCTGTACCGAAGGCAACTGCAAGACCACGCCAGTCGTGCCGCTAGGGAAGGGCTGGTACGTATACAGGCAATCATATGAAATAATTATCAGTTTATCAAAATATTGTCGTCTGCGTACACTCAACTAATTCCAAACACACTTTTCCTATGAAATGAAAATTTTCTCAATTGAAAATTGAAAATTTTGACACAAATCGAAAATATCATAAGAGTAAACTACAGCTTGAATAAATAAATAGGACAATGGGGAAAATTCATACGGTACAAAACGAAGGATAAAGAAATTAACAAAGTCCATGCAATAGTGTCGCTCCAATCTACCGAACCCGACTGCAAGACCACTCCAGTCATGTCGACGGGGAAAAGTAGGTACGTTTGCAGACAGAGATATAAAATAGCAATGTGTTTTGCAACATAACGTCATAAAAGTGAACTCCTCTAACTCACACGCCACTTTTCCCGAAAAATTGCAATTTTTAAAATAAAACTTGCAAGTTTCGAAGAAAATGGAAAATATCATAACAGTAAATTACGTTTAAATCATGTAGTAGTGTCGCACCGATGTACCGAACGCAACTGCATGTGCACTCCAGTCGTGTTGCTCCGTCAGTATAGGTACGTATACAGACAATCATGCACAATAAGAGTTAGTTAAACAAAATAATGTCATAAGCGTACACACACATATTTCCACAGTCAGTTTCACCAGGAAATACAATTTCTTACAATAGAAATTGAAAATTATAAAAAAGAAATCTAAAATATCATTACAGTAAATTAAAGGACGTATAAAATGAATCGACAAATTGGGAAGGAATGCATACAGTTTAAAATCATGGTTTACAGAAATTAACGAGGACAATCCAGTATGCGGCTCCAATCTGCCACACCTAATTACAAGACCACTACAACCGTACCGCGCCCGAAGAGTAGGTACGTATACAATGAATCATATAATATAGAAAGAGTTTAACTTAATATTGTCTCAAACGTACACACAACTGATTCCACAGACACTTTTAGTTCCACAGACAATTTCTTAAAATATGAATGGAAAATTTCGAAGAAAATCGAAAATATCATAACAGTTAATAACAGAATGTATAAATAAATGAAAAAAATGGTAAAAAATTCATACGGAGTAAAATCATGGTCACAGAAATTAACGAAGGTCATCCAATATGCCTCTCCGATCTGCCGTACGCGCCTACAAGACCAGTCCAGCCGTGTCACTCCGGAAACGTAAGTACATTTACAGACTACCATATAAAACAACAACAAATTTATTGAAATATTTTCTTAAACGTGCATTCATCTATTTCCATGGACACTATTCCTATAAAATCCAATTTTTGATGTTAAAAATTTGAAATGTTGAAAAGAATCGAAAATATTATAACAGTAAATGACAATATGTCGAAATAAATAGAAAACAACGAAGGGGTGCATACAGTACAATATCAAGGCTAAAGAAGTTAACCAATACTTTATAGTAGTAACTCCATCGTACGCAACTACTTGCCCGCTCCAGGCGTGACGCTCCGGAAGCGTAGGTACGTATACAGTCAATCATGTAAAATAACAATAAGTTTAACAAAATAATGTCATAAACGTTCACTGAACTAGTTCCAAAGACACATGTATTCAGAAATTCAATTTTTTCAACTAACAATAGAAAATTTCGAAAAAAATTGTAATGACCATGAAAGTAAATTCTAGTATTTGTACATAAATATAAAAATGAGAAGGAATAGTTTGCGGTACAAAATCATGTCTTAAGAAATTAACGGAGACCATACAGTAGTGTTGCTCGATCTGCCGTACCATCATTCACTGTTCGAATATTATAGCAGGAGGTCAAGCTATTGCAGAACTTTACCCATTAATATACAGTTTAACTTTTTACCGTAGGCCATTCCTTCCGAGAAGCAAGCCCGCCTTATTGAGGGCACTACTTCGTGATCCGAGAAGCAAATTTGTAGACATTTTAGTGACGGGCATCTTAATTTCGTGTATGCATTAGAAGATCGGAACACAGACTGATCATGAACATTACTGCCCCCTTTGACAGTGGAACCGCCAAGTGAATAACTTCACCTGTCCCGTGATTCCGTGAGTCAACCCAGGAAAACCGAGAGGTAAGTCCTCTAAACAGAATTGGGAGTTGACTCCTTATTTCGCAGTTTGAATACGAATATAGAGCGTCAATCTGTTTGTGGGCGTTACCAATTGGTATAATTTCAAATGTTTTAGCGACGAGCTTACCCACCGAAAAACTATCTCGCTGCAAGGAGAGTATACCATCGCGATCAGAGTTATAAATTAGTTTACATCCTAGTGGCGAGCTCCTTAATTTCAGGTATGAATAAGAGGATCCAGCGTCAAACCGTTGGAGAACGTCACCAATTGGTATAGAGTCAAACGATTCACCGAAGACCTTACCATCCGAAAACCTAGCCCGCTGTATTGACAGTACAGCAGCGTGTTAAAAGGAACGAATTAGCATACATTTTAGTGACGATCACCTTAATTTCATGTATGAAACAGAAGATCGAGTGTGCGAAAGTTACCACCACCTTTGATGGTCGAACGGCTAAGTCTATAGCTTCAGTTATCCTATGATTCCGAGGGTCAAACCAGGTATTGCGGGAGTAAATGCCCTGAACAGTATTGGCAACAGGTACCTTAATTCACGGTTTGCATATTAATGCGGAACGTCCAAACGCTGAAGAACGTTTCCAATTTTTATGAAGTCAAGCGTCTTATTGATGGCCTCAGCCACCGAATCCCTAATCCGCTGTATCGGCAGTATTACATCGTGTTCAGAGGAACAAACTAATTTACACTTTAGTGACGGACACCTTACTTTCGTGTATGAATTAGAGGATCGAGGGTAAAACCTTTCGAGAACGCCTTAATTATTAGTTTCACCTACCCTGTGATTTCGAGTGTTAAACAAGGTATTCCGGGTGTAAATCCGCTGAAGAGTATTGACAATATATACCCAAATTCGGGGAATGAATATTAAAATAAGGCGACACACCGTGTGTGAACGTAACTAGTTGCTATAAAGTCAAACGTTTTACCGAATGCCTCACCGTCCCAAGAACTGAACAGCAGTATCGAAAGTATAACAACGGGTTCCGAGGTACGAAGTGGTATACATTTTAGTGACGAGAAAGTCAATTTCATGCATGAATTATAAGATGGAGGGGCAAATCGCTCGAGTACGATACCACCATCTGTGATAGACAAAAGGCTAAATCAATAGCTGCACCCATCCTGCGAATCAGAGAGTCAAACCAGGTATTCCTGGAGTAAATCCACTGAATAGTACTGGTAATAAACACCATCATTCTCGGCATTGAATATTAAAGTAGAGCGTTATTCCGTTTGAGAACGTTATCACCCTCTATGAGAGTCGCACGACTTAGTCAATAGCTTCACCTATCCTTTGATTCCGAGAGTCAAACCAGGCATTCCGGGCGTAAATCCGCTATGCAGTATAGGCATTGAAATACCTACTTCCCGGTATTGATTATAAAGTAGAGAGTGACACAGTTGTTCAACAATACATATAAATATGGAGTTTAACTTTTCACCGCAGTCCGTACCTTCCGAGCAACCCAACCAGCTGCAGTGAGTTCCCTGCTTAATGTTGACGGAAACGAATTAGTAGAGATTTTAGCAGACACACGCCACATTTTCATGTATAGGTATCAAAATCGTGAGTCATGTCCTTCGAGAATGTAACCCCCTGCTTTGAGAGTCGTCAGGCTAAGTCGGTAGCTTCACCCACCGTGAAATTCCGAAAGTCAAACCAGGTATTCCGGGAGTAAATCGGCTGAGCAGTATTGGCAAGAGGCACCTTACTTCACGGTTTGAATATTAAAATCGAGCGTCATACCGTTTGAGAACGTTACCAATTGCTATAAAGTCAGACGTTTACCGAAGGCCCTACCTTCCGGGAACTTCACACGCTTCGTCGAGGGTATACCTCCGTTTACAGAGAATGAAATTAGTATCCGTTTCAGTGACGGATACTATAACCTCATTTAGGAATTAGAAGATCGAGGGTGTTTCGCCAACGGTGCTATCTTCTGTGAGAGTCGAACGGCTAGGTCAGCAGCTTCACCCTATCCATTGATTCCTAGAGTCAAACCTGGTGTTCCGGGAATAAATCAGCTGAACAGTATTGGCAATACAAGCATTAATTCACGGTTTGAATATTAAAGCAGACAGTCAAACCTTTTGAGAATGATGCCAGTTGCTATAATGTCAAACGTATTGCCGAAAGCCTTAACGTTGGAGAAGACAACACACCGAATCGAGAGTGCAACTACGTGTATAGTGAATCACATCAGTACCTGTGTTAGTGACGGCAACTTAAATTCATTTACGAATTAGAAATCGAGCGTCAAACCGCTCGAGAACGTTGCCACCTTCTGCGAGGGACGAACGGCTATGTGAAGAGCTCTACCTCTCCCAAGTTTACGAGAGTCAAACTAGGTATTCCTGGATTAAATCTGCTGAACAGTACCACCAAGGGGTACCTTTATTCACGGCTTGAATAAAAAAGTAAAGGATCAAACTGGTGTTTGTCGTTACCAATTGATATTAAGTCAAACGTTTTACTGAAGACGTTATCCCCCGGAAAACTAACCAACTGCTTCGGGAGTATATCTTCGCGTTTAAAGACAGAAGTTAGTCTCCATTTCAGTGACGCGCACCTTAGCTTTATCTATGAATAACAATATCGGGTGTCAAACCGTTCGAGAACGTTACCACCCTGTTTGACGGCCGAAAGGCTATGTCAATAGCTTTACCTTACCTGTGATTCGGAGATTGAAACCAGGTACTCAGGGAGTAAATGCGCTGCACATCATGGGATATAAACACCTTAATTTATAGGTTGCATTTTAAATTATGGCGTCAAACCGTTTGAAAGCGTTACCAATTGCCATAAGGTCAAACGCTTTACCGAAGGCGTTAACTTCCGCGAGCCTCACCTGCTACATCGGGAATATAACATCGTGCTCAGAGAAAGAAATTGTTATTTATACCAGTGATGGGCACCTTAATTAATGAATTATAAGTTCGAGGGTCAAACCGATTGAGATCTTTGCCGCCATCTGTGAGAGACGAACGGCTACATCAGTAGCTTCAGCCTATCCATTGATTCCTGGAGTCAAGCCTGGTATTCCTGGAGTAAGTACGCTGCATATTATTGGCAACAGACGCGTCAATTTGCGGTCTGATTGTTAAAGCAGACCGTCTATCCGTTGTAGAAAGTTAACTATTGGTATAGAGTCAAACACTTTATCAATTACCTTACGTTCGGAGGATCTACCCCGACGTTTCGAAAATAAAACTTCGCGTTCATAGCGCGAAATTAGTATTCACTTCAGTGACGGACACCTTAACTTCATGTATGAGTCAGAATATCGAGTTTCGGACCGCTCGGGAACGTTGCCACCTTCTGTGAGAGACGAACAACTAAGTCAATTGCTCCACCTATCATCCGGTTCCGAGAGTCAAACAGGTAGCCCGGGAGTGAATCCGCTGAACAGTATTGGCAGTAGGCACCGTAATTCACGATTTGAATATTAAAGTAGAGAGTCAGAGCGTTTGAGTGCGTTACCAATTGGAATAAGATCGAACGTTTTACCGAAGGCCATTCGTTCCAAGAACCTATCCCGATGCAGCGACTATCATGCTTAGTGCTCACGGAAACATATTAGTAGACATTTTAGCAGATGGAAACCTTACCATTAAGTGTGAATAGAATAATCGAGAGTCAAACATTTCGAGAACGATCCCTCCTTCTTTACGTGGGGAACGGCTGAGTCAATAGCTTCACTTATCCTGTTATTCCGAAAGTCAAAGCAGGTATTTCATAGCAAATGCGCGGTATCGAATTGGTAATAGACACCATAATTCACGGTTTCAATATTAATGCAGGCCATCAAACCGTTGAAGAGCGGAACCAACTGGTATAAAGTCATTCTACTTACAGGACACCTAACTGTCCGAGAAGCTAACCCGCTAGATCGAGAGCATAACTTCGTTTTCGGATAAGCAAATTAGTATGCAGTTTAGTGACGAGCACCTTCACTTCATGTTTTAAATATTCAGATAGAGGGTCAAACCATTCGAGAACGTTTCCACCTTGCTTGAGGATCGATTGGCTTAGTAAATAGCGAATCCTACCGCGTGATTCCAAAAGTCAAACACGGTATGCGGGATGTAAATCCGCGGCATACCTACGGCCCCAGACACCTTAATTCTCGAATTGAATGTAATAGTGGGGTGTCCAAACGTTTGCGAACGTTACCGATTGGTATGCCGTCGTACTCTTCTTCACGTGCCTTACCTTCCGAGAACATAAGGCACAGTATCGTGGGTATAATATCCTGTTCAGAGAAAGAAATAGTTATACATGTTAGTTACTGGCACCTTAAATTCGTGTATGAATTAGAAGATCGATTGCCAAACTGTTCGAGAACGCTATCACCATCTTTAAATGTCGCACATCTAAGTCAATAGCTTCAACTACCCTGTGATTCCGAGCCTCAAATCAGGTATTCCGGGCGTAAATACACAAAACAGTATTGGGAATAGACACATTAATTCACGGTATGAATGTTAAATTAGAACGTAGAATAGTTTGAGAACGTGACCAATTGGCATAAGGACAGTCTATTTACATGATACTTCACCTACAGAGAACATAATCCGCTGTATCGAGGGTATAACTTCGTGCTCAGGGATACAAATTAGTAGACATTTTAGTAACGGGCACCTTAACACTTCGGGATAGAGTTTGACTCTATAGCATTAGGTAACGTTCTACAAGGGTTTGACTGAGAACTTAATTATCTATACCGTCCAATAGGGTGTGCAAGGCCAATACTGTACAGCGTACCTACGCTCGGCATATCGCGGCATCACAGGATAGTTGAAACTATTGGCATATCCTTTCGACTCCCAAAGATGGCAGCAAAGTTCTCGAACGGTTTGATACTCAATCCTCTAATACATACATGAAATTAAGATGACCGTCACTGAAATATATAATAATTTGATCCTCTACCCACGAAGTCATACTCTCGATACTGCAGGTTAGATATACAGCAGGTAAGGCGTTCGGTATAAGGTTTGACTTGATACAAATTGGTAACGTTCTCAACTGATTTTACGCTCTACTGTAATATTCAAACCGTGATCGAAGGTGTCTAATGCCAATACCGTGCAGCGCATTTAGTTCCGGATTATAATGTTTGACCTTCGGAATCACTGGATATGTGAAGTTAATAACTAAGCCGTACGAAACTCAAAGATGGTGGTAACGTTCACGAACACTTTGACTATCAATGCTGATATTTTTACACAAATAAGTGGTATCCGACCGCTAAAATATCTACGAATTTGAATCCGTGAACATTATGCAGGACCCTCGGTAGAGCGGGTCAGATTCTCGGAAGGTAGTATATTCGGTAACAGGAATGACTTTATGCGAATTGGTAATGTCCTGCGACGGTGTTACTCCCTTGATTAATACTCATACCGTGAATTATGGTGTCAATTGTCAATATTCTATACCGGATTTGTTCCCGTATTTCTGGATATGACTCTCGGAATCGAAGGATATGTGAAGTTAATGCCTTAGCCGTTCGACACTCATAGAACGTGGTCACGATCTCGAGCGGTTTGACCCTCGATTTTCTAATGCATACGTGAAGTTAAGGTGCACGTCACTGAAATGAACATTAAACTCATTCGGTGAAGAAGAACTTGTACTCTCTATGAAGCCGCTGAGCTCCGAGGAAGGAGAGAACTCCTTTAGATCGTTTGACTTTATTGCAATTGGTAATGTTCGCCGACGATTTGTGCCTCGACATTAATATTCATACAGCGAACTAATGAGTCTATTGCCAATAGTGTGCAGCGGATTCACTATTGGAATACCTGGCTTAGCTCTAGGAATCTGGATGGATGAAGCTTATTGACTTAGCTGTTCGAGTCTAAAAGAAGGTGGCATTGTTCTCGAATTGTTTGATACTCGATTCTTCAGTTCATACAAGAAAATAAGGTATGCTTGTGCTATAATGCCTAATAATTTGTTTCCGAGAGCACTAAGCAGACACTCGCTACAGCGGGATAGGTTCTCGAAAGCTGAGGTATCCGGTAAGAATATTGACATTATACTATTTCGTTATGTTCTCCAAAGCATGGACTCTCTTCTTGAATATGCATATCGTGTATTAAGCTGTCTAATGCCAATTCTGTCAGTGGATTTGCTCATGGAATACCAGAGTTGACTCTCGGAATCACAAGGTTAAGCGAAATTATGGACACCGCAGTTCGATTCATCTAGGAGGTGTTTAAGCTCTGGAACGGTTTGTCTCTCGACCTTCTAATTCATATATGAAATTACGGTGCCCGTCACAATAATGTATACTAATTGGTTTCTCTGAAGACGAACTTTTACCCACGATACAGCGGGCTATGTTCTCGACAGGTATGGTATCCGGTAAGGAGAATGACATTATACCAATTGGTAATGTTCTCAAACGGATTGACGTTCTACTTTAATATCTAAACTGCAAATTAAGGTATCCATTTCTATTACTGTGCACCGGATTTACGCCTCATATACCAGGTTTGACTCTTGGAATCATAGAATAGATGATAATATACACATTGCTGGGCGACTCTATAGAAAGGTGGTAACGTTCTAAAACGGCATGACACCCGATCTTCTTACTCATACATGAAATAAAGTTGCCCGTGTCAAAAATGTACGCTAGTTTGCGTCTCTGAACACGATGTTATACTCTCGATAGAGCGGATTTCATATTGCGAAGGTATTGTCCTCATTAAAGCGTTTGACTTTGTAGTAATTGGTAACGTTCGCAAATCGAGTGACGCTCTACTTTAACTTTAAAGCCATGACTTAAGGTGTCCAATGCCAATACTGTTCTGCGCAATAGCACCCGAACACCTGGTTTGACTGTCGGAATCACAGGATAGTTGAAGTTATTGACTTAGCCTTTCGAATCTCCAAGAGGGTGGTAATGTTCTGGAACTGCTTTACACTCGACCTTCTAATTCATAGAGGAATTCAAGATGCCTATCACTAAAATGTATACTTGCTAGTTAGATCTTCGGAGGGCTAGATCATCGTTACACCGTTTGACTTTAAAACAATTAGTAACGCAATCAGAGAGCTTGACGCTATACTTTAGTATTCACACCGTAAATTGAGGTGTCTATTGCTAACACTGTTCAGCGTATTTACTCCCGGAATACCTGGTTATACTCACGGAATCTCCGGATAGGATAATCTTTACACTTAACCGTTCTTCTATGAAGAAGGTGGCCACGGCATCGAGTGGCTTGTTCCTCGATCTCCGTGTTGATAATAAAGTCAAGGTGCCTGACAGAAAAATATTTACTAATTTCTTCCTGTGAACACGGTGTTATACTCTCGATACAGCTGGTGGGTTTTTCGGAGGGTAAGGCATTCTGAAAGAAACTTAATTCTGCACGAATGGGCAAGGTCTTACAGCGGCTTGACGGCGTGCTTTGACATTCAAACCGTGAATTGAGGTGTCTATTGCTAATAATGTTCTGCAGATTTACGCCCGGAGTACCTGGTTTGACTCTGGGAATTACAGGATACATGCAGCTATTGACTTAGCCGCTTCACTCCAAATGAAGGTGGTACTGTTTTCTAACGGTTTGACTCCTGAGTTTGCTATTTATACATAAAAATGTAGTGCCTGTCTGCTGTCATGTCTACTAATTTCTTTCCGTGATCATTAAGCAAGGCACACGCTTGAGCGAGTCAGGTTCTCGGAAGGTAAGGAATTCGTAAAAAGGATTACCTTATACAAATAGGTAACCTTCTATAACGGTTTGACGCCTTACGTTAATAATCAAACCGAGAATTAAGTGGACTATTGCCAATACTGCTTAGCGCATTTACTCCTGGAATACAAGGCTTGACATACGGAATTACAACTATGGGTGATGGTATTGTCTCAGCCGTTCAACGCTCAAAGGAAGTCGGAACGATCTGGAGAAGTTTTTCACTCGATCTTCTAATTCATGCATAAAAATACGGTTTCCGCCACTGAAATGAATACTAATTTCTTTCTCTCAACTCAATGTTATACTCACGATACAGCGGGTCAATTTTCCGGAGAGTAAAGTCTTTGGTAAAACGTGTGTCTTTGTAGCAAATGGTATCGATCTACAACGGGTTGACGGTGTACATTAATATTCAAGCCGTAAAGTGAGGTACCCATTGGCAATAATGTTCAGCATATTTACTCCAGGAATACCTGATTTGACTCGCCGAATCACAGGATATGTGTAGCTATGCACTTAGGCATTCGTCTCTCACTGATGGTGGTAACGTTCTACAGCGGTTTAACTCTGATCTTTAATATTTGTACCGTGAATTAGGTTGCCCAATGCCAATTCTGTAAGCCAATTTGCTCCCGGAATATCTGGCTTGACTCGGAAAGACAGGATATATGATGCTATTGTCTTAGCCCTTCGTCTCCCACAGAAGGTGACATCGTTCTCGAGCGGATTGATACACGATATTACAATTCATACATAAAGTTAAGGTGCCCGTCACAGAAATGAAGGCTAATGACTTTCTAAGAACACGAAGTTACACTATCGATACAGCGGGTTAGTTCTAGCATTGATACCGTGAATTATGGTCTATTGCCAATAATGATCAGCGGATTTACTCTCGGTATCGCTTGTTTGACTCTCGGGACACAGGATAGGTGACGCTATGGACATAGCCGTTAGTCTCTGAAAGAGGGTGGTAACGTTCTCGAACGATTTGACTATCGATATCTTAATTCATACAGGTATTTAAGGTGACGCCACTAATATGTATGATAATGTGTTTCCCTATATACGAATTTATACTCCCAATACGGCGGGATAGCTTCTCAGTGGGTTGAGCGATCGACTCATAGCGTTTGACTCTATACCAATAGGTATCGTTCTGCAATGGTTTGACGGTCTGCTTTAATATTCAAGCTATGTATTAATGAGTCCATTGCCAATATTTACAGCGGATTCACTCTCGCAATACCTGGTTTGTCTCTCGAAATCACATAATACATAACGCTATTAGCTCAGCGATTCGACTGTCAGGGGTTGGTATCGTTCGCCAAATGTTTGGCCTTGGATCTTGCAATTTATACATGAAGTTAAGTGCCGTGACTAAAATGTATACTAGCTTCCTGGTCTGAACAAGATGTTATACTATCGATACATGGAGTATGTTTCTCGGAAGGTATGGCCGTGGGATTTGACTCTATAGGAAGAAGTAACGTTCTACGACGGCTTGACACTGTACTTTAATTCTCGAACCGCGAATTATAGTGTCCAGTGCCAATACTCTTCTGCGTATATATACCCCGAATACCTTGTTTGACTCTCGAAATCAAAGGATATGTAAAGCCATTGACTTTGCCGTTCGACCATCAATGAATGCGGTATCGTTCACGAACCGTTTGGCAGTCGATCTTCTAATTCACACGTGAATTTAAGGTCGTGTCAAATGCATAGTAACGTGTTTCACTAAACACGAAGTTATACTCTCAATTCGGCGAGTTAGCTTTTCGGGCGGTAAGGCATTCGGTAAAACGATTTACTTAATAGCAATTGTAACGTTTTCACGTGGAGTGACGGTGTATTTTAATATTCAATCCGCGAATTAAGGTGTCAATTGCTAGTATTGTTCATCGAATTTACTCGAGGAATACCTGGTTTGACTCGCAGATTCGCATGGAAGGTGCAGCTACTGACTTAGCCGTTCGCCTCTCTCAGATGGTGGAAACCAGCTACTACTGGTTAGGTTTTAGAAGGCACGGTATCCGATGAAAAGTTTGACTTTACACGAATTGGTAATATCCTCCAACAGTTTGACCCACTTTATTAATATTCATGCCGTGAATTAGCGTGTCAATATCCAATATCACCGAGTGGATTTATTCCACGAATATCTGGTATGACTCTCGGAATCACAGGTTAGGTGAAGCTACTTACCTTGCCTTACCTTCTCTCACAGAAAGGGGCAACGTTCTCGAACGGTTTTCTAATTCATACATGAAATTGTGGCGCCCGTCACAGAAATGAGGACTAATTTCATTCTCTGAACACGAAGTTATACTCTCGGAACTGCGGGTTAGCTTCTCCGAAGGTAAGGCCATCTGTAAAATGTGTGACTATATACCAATTGGTAACGCTCCAAAACGCTTTGACGCTCTATTTAAATGTTCACACCGTGAATTAAGGTATTAATTGCTAATACTGTATAGCGCATTCACTCCCGAAATATCTCGATTGACTTTCGGCATCACATGATAGGTGATGCTATTGATTTAGCCGTTTTACTCCCAAAGAAGTTGATAACGTTCTCGATCGGTTTGTCACTATATCTTCTTATTCGCGCATGAAATTACGGGTGCCGTCACTAAAATATATACTAAATTGCTTCCTTGGACGCAAAGTTATACTTTAGATACATCGGTACTGGCTCTCGCAAGGGAAGGCCTTCGGTAAAAACGTTGACTCTATTGCAAAAGGTAGCGGTCTGCAACGATTTCACATTGTTCCTTCATATTGATAGCGTCGTATAGCGTGTATAATACCAAAACTATACTGCTGGTTTATTCGCCGAAAACCTGGTTTGCCTCACGGAATAACGGGATAGATGAAGCTACTGGCGTAGCTGTGCGACTATCAAAGAATCTGGTTACATTCTCGAGCGGTTCGATACCCGATCTTCTAACTCATAGATGAAATTAAGGTGCTCGTCACTAAAATGTATACAAGTTTGTTCCTATGAACAACATATTGTACTCTCGGTACAGCGCGATAGGCTTTCGGAGGGTAAGGTCTTGATTAAAGCGGTTGACTTTATCCAAATTTGTAACACTCTCAAACGGACAGACGCTCTACTTTAATATTCAAACCGTGACTTAAGGTGTCTATTGCCAATATTGTTCAGCCGATTTACACCCGGAACGCCTGGTTGGACTCTCGGAATCACAGGATGGGTGAAACTGTTGACTCATCCCTTCGTCACTCACAGAAAGTGGCAACGTTCTCTAGAGGCATGCCGCTCGATCTTCAAATTCGTACATGAAGATAAGGTGCCCGTCACTGAAATGTATTGTAATTTGATCCACTAAACACGCTACTATACTCTCGATACAGCAGGATAGCTTCTCGGAAGGTAAGGCCATCGGTAAGAAGTTTGGCTCTATAGGAATAGGTATCGTACTGCAACGGTTTGAGGCTTTACTCTAATATACTTACCGAAAATGAGGCTGTCTATTGGCAATAGTATTCAGTAGATTTCCTCCCAGAATATATGGTTTGAGTTTCGGAATCGCGGTATAGGTGAAGCTATTGACTTTGCCGATCGACTCCCAAAGAAGGAGGTATCATTCTGTTACGGATTGACACTCTATCTTCTATATAACACATGATATTAAGGTGCGCGACACTAGGATGTATACTAATTTCTTTCTTTGATCGCGAGGTTATTCCTTCGATGCAATGGGTGTGGGTCTCGGAGGTTAAGTCATTCTGTAAGAAGTTTAACCCCACACGAATTGGTAATGATCTACAACGGTATGAAGGCCTGCTTTAATGTTCAAACCGTGAATTGAGGTGTGAACTGCCAATACGGTTCAGCATACTTACTCCAGGAATACCTGGCTTGTCCCTCGGAACCACAGGATATGAGAAGCTATTGACATAGCCGTTCGTCTCTCGTAGAAGGTTGCATCGTCCTCTAACGGTTTGACCATCGATGTTGATATCTATACACAAATAATTGGTGTTTTTCCGCTAACAGTTCTACTAATCCGCTTCCATGCACATTGAGCAGGACACTCGATACAGCGTGTTAGGTTTTCGGATGGTATGGTAATCGGTAAAAGGAATGACTTTGTGCGCATTGGTAATATTTTCCGTCTGATTTACTCTCTGCATTAATATTCATACCCGGAACGAAGGTGTCAGTTCCCAATAAACTTCAGCATACTTACTCCCAGATTACCAGATTTGACTCTCGGTATCACTGGATACGTGACGCAATAGACTTAGTCGTCCGACATTCAAAGAGTGTAGTAACGTTCTCGATTGGCTTGACACGCGATCTTCTAGCTCATGCATGATAGTAAGGTGCTCGTCACTGAAATTTGTAATAGTTAGTACCCCTGAACACGGTGTTCTACTCTCAATAAAGCTGGCCAGTTTTTCGGAGGGAAAGGCATTCTGTAAGAAATCTAACCCTAAACGTATAGGGAATGTTCTACAATGGCTTCACAGCCATCTTTAATCTTCAAACCGTGAACTGAGGTCTTTATTGCCTGTAATGTACCGTGAATTTACTCCCGGATTGTCTGGTTTAACTTTCGGAATAACAAGATATGAGATGCTATTGAATAATTCGTTCGAGTCTAAAAAAATGTGGTAACTTTATCGAACAACGTGACCCCCGCTCTTCTCATTTATAATAATATTAAGGTCCACGTTAATCGAATGTTTACTAATTTGATCACCGGAACACGAAGTTTTTTTCGATACGGCGGGTTAGCTTCTCAGAAGGTAGGGCTATCTGTAATGCTTTTCATTCTATAGCAATAGGTACCGCTCGACTACAGTTTGACGTTCTGCTTTAATATTCAAACCTGGAATTAAGGTGCCTATTGCCAAAACTCTTAAACGGACTTTCTCCCGGAATACCTGGTTTGCCTCTCCGTATCACAGGATAGGTGAAGCTACTGACATATCACTTCGGCCCTCTAACAGGGTGGTTTCGTTCTAGAACGGTTGGATCATCGATTTTCTAATTCATGCATGAGTTCAAGGTGTCGGCACTAAATTGAATACTATTGTGTTTCCCAGAACACGTAGCTATAATCTCGATACTGCGGGTAGGCTTCTCTGATGGAAATGCATTCTGTTAAACGTTTGACTTTATAGCAATTAGTAACGTTCTCACACGGTGCGACGCTCTATTTTAATATTCACGACGCGAATTAAGGTACCAATTGCCAATGCTGTACAGCGGATTTACACCCGGAATACCTGGTCTGACTCCTGAGGTCGCGGGATACGTGAAACTATTGCCATAGCCGTTTGTCTCTTACAGATGATTGGTCGTTCTCGATCGGTTTGACCCTCGGTCTCCTAATTAATAAAATATAAAAAATATGCTCGATACGTCGGGTCAGATTTTTCTGAGGGTGTGGCCCTCGGTTAAGCGTTTTACTTTATAGCAATTGGTAACGATCTCTTACGGTTGAACAATCTATTTTCCAATTCATGCATGAAATTATGGCGCTCGGCACTAAATTGTGTACTAGTTCGTTCCTCTGATCGCGGTGTTATACTCCTGATACAGCGGGATAGTCTCTCGGAGGGTAAGGCATTCTGGAAGAAGCTTGACCCTACACGTATAGGTAATGTTCTACAACGGCTAGACGGCTTGCATTAATATTGAAACAGTGAATTGAGGTGTCTATTGTCATTACTCTTCAACGGAAATACTCTCGGCTTTCCCGGTATGACTCTCGGTTTTCTCGGGATGACACTCGGAATCACAGGATATGTGAAGATATTGACTTTGCCGTTCGTATTTCAGTGAAGGTGGTAGCGTTCAGAAACGATTTGACCCTCGATCCAGTAATTCATACATGAATGTATGGAGCACGACACTAAGACGTATAATACTTTAACTCTCTGAAGGCGAAGTTATGCCCTCGATGCTGCTCGTCAGCTTCTCGGAAACTAATACCTTCGGTAGAAAGTTTGACTCTATACCAATAGGGAACGTTGCACAACTGTGTGACACTGTACTTTGATATATATACACCGGGAAGTAGGATTTTTAATGACGATACTGTACAGCGGATTTACTCCCGAAATTCCTGGTTTGACTCTCAGAATCGCAGGATGGGTGAAGCAATTGACTTAGCCCTTCATCCGTGACAAAAGGTGATAACGTCCTCGAACGGTGTGACACTTGATCTTCTAATTTATACATGAAATTGAGGCGCCCGTCACAGAAATGAAGACTAATTTCTTTCTGTGAACTTGAAGTTATACTGCCGAAACGGAGGGTTTGCTTCTCCGAAGGTACCACCGTCGGTAAAAGTTTGACTCTATACCAAAACGTAACGTCCTTCAACGGTTTGACTCAGTACTTTGATATTCACACTCGGAATTACGGTGCCTATTGCGAATACTTTTGAGTAGATATACTCTCGGCACAGCTGGTCTTACTCTTGGTATCATAGGATAGGTGTAGGTATTGGCATAGCTGTGGGACACTCAAGAAATGTGGTATCGTTCTTCAACGGTTTGCTTCTCGATTTTGCTACTCAAACATGAAAATAAGGTAGCCCTCTGCCAAAATGTCTACTGATTTGTTTTTGCGTGAACAGTAAGTAAGACACTCCAATCAGCGTGTTTGGTTCTCGGAAGGCACGGTATTCGGTATATGTGACTTTATACCAGTTGGCAATGTTTTCAGACAGTTTGAATTTATTCCTTAATTTGCCGAACGTGAATTGATGTGTCTATCGCCTGTACTGTTCAGCGGATTTGCTTCTGGAATACCTGGTTTGTTCCTTGGAATCACAGAACATGTGAAGCAATAGGCTTAGCCGTCCGCCACTAGCAGAAGGCGGTAACGTCCTCGATCGGAACGACCCTCGACCTTCTAATTCATGTTGGAGGATATGGTGCCCGTCACTGAAATCAAGACGAACCTCTTTCTCTGAACACGAAGTTATACCCTCCAAACGGCGAGTTTGCTTCTCCGAAAGTAAGGCTATCGGCAATGTATTTGATTTTAAAACAATTGGCAATTCTCTCAAACGGTTTGACGCTCTACCTATTTATCCAAACCGTGAATTATGGTGCCTATTGTTAATACTGGTCTGCGGACTTATTCCAGCAATACCTGATTTGACTCCCGGAATCATGGGATACGTGAAGCTATTGGCATAGCCGTTTGATTTTGAAAGGAGTTAGAAACGTTCTGGAACGGTTTGAAACTCGATGCTCGAATTCAATCATGAAATAATGGTGCCCGTCACTAACATGTAGAGCAACGTGTTCCACTGGACACAATGATATGCTCTCGATACAGCGGGTTGGATTCACCACAGGGAAGGCTTTCGGTAAATGTTTGACTCGATACAAATAGGTAAAGCGCTAGAACGGTTTGATTGAGTACATTAAGGTTTATACAGTGCAATAATGTGTATAAGACCAATGCTCTTCAGCGGTTTTCATCCTGGAACACATGGTCCGTGACTTGAAATAACAGGAATGGTGAAGCCATTGACTTTGCCGTTCTTATCTCACAGAAGCTGGTATCGTCATCGAACGGATTGGCCCCCGACACTAACATTCGTATTCAAACATGTGGTGCTCGTCCGTTAAAATGCCTACTAATTTGTTAGCGTGAAAATTAAGCAGGTCACTCGTTACAGAGAGTTTGGTTCTCAGAACTTGTGGTATGCGGTAAAAGGTATGACATTATGCGCATTGGTAATGATCTCCGTCGGTTTGACACCCTATATTGATATTCATAACGTGAATTATGGTGTCAGTTGCCAATAAACGTCTGCAGACTTACTCCCCGATTGCCTGATTTGACTCTAGCAATCGCAGGACACGCGAAGCTATAGACGCAGTCGTCCGACTCTCACAGAAGGTGGTAACGTGCTCGAATGGTTCGTCCTCCGATCTCTTAATTCATGCATGAAACTAAGGCGCTCGTCACTATAATGTATACTAGTTCGTACCTCTCAACACGGTGCTATACTCTCGATAGAGCTGGTAAGTTTTTCGGCGGGCAACGCATTCTGTAGGAAGTTTAATCCTACACGAATAGGTAATGTTCTACAACGGCTTGACGGACTGCTTTAATATTCAAACAGTGAATTGAGGTGTCTATTGCTAATAATGTTCTGCAGATTTACGCCCGGAGTACCTGGTTTGACTCTGGGAATTACAGGATACATGCAGCTATTGACTTAGCCGCTTCACTCCAAATGAAGGTGGTACTGTTTTCTAACGGTTTGACTCCTGAGTTTGCTATTTATACATAAAAATGTAGTGCCTGTCTGCTGTCATGTCTACTAATTTCTTTCCGTGATCATTAAGCAAGGCACACGCTTGAGCGAGTCAGGTTCTCGGAAGGTAAGGAATTCGTAAAAAGGATTACCTTATACAAATAGGTAACCTTCTATAACGGTTTGACGCCTTACGTTAATAATCAAACCGAGAATTAAGTGGACTATTGCCAATACTGCTTAGCGCATTTACTCCTGGAATACAAGGCTTGACATACGGAATTACAACTATGGGTGATGGTATTGTCTCAGCCGTTCAACGCTCAAAGGAAGTCGGAACGATCTGGAGAAGTTTTTCACTCGATCTTCTAATTCATGCATAAAAATACGGTTTCCGCCACTGAAATGAATACTAATTTCTTTCTCTCAACTCAATGTTATACTCACGATACAGCGGGTCAATTTTCCGGAGAGTAAAGTCTTTGGTAAAACGTGTGTCTTTGTAGCACATGGTATCGATCTACAACGGGTTGACGGTGTACATTAATATTCAAGCCGTAAAGTGAGGTACCCATTGGCAATAATGTTCAGCATATTTACTCCAGGAATACCTGATTTGACTCGCCGAATCACAGGATATGTGTAGCTATGCACTTAGGCATTCGTCTCTCACTGATGGTGGTAACGTTCTACAGCGGTTTAACTCTGATCTTTAATATTTGTACCGTGAATTAGGTTGCCCAATGCCAATTCTGTAAGCCAATTTGCTCCCGGAATATCTGGCTTGACTCGGAAAGACAGGATATATGATGCTATTGTCTTAGCCCTTCGTCTCCCACAGAAGGTGACATCGTTCTCGAGCGGATTGATACACGATATTACAATTCATACATAAAGTTAAGGTGCCCGTCACAGAAATGAAGGCTAATGACTTTCTAAGAACACGAAGTTACACTATCGATACAGCGGGTTAGTTCTAGCATTGATACCGTGAATTATGGTCTATTGCCAATAATGATCAGCGGATTTACTCTCGGTATCGCTTGTTTGACTCTCGGGACACAGGATAGGTGACGCTATGGACATAGCCGTTAGTCTCTGAAAGAGGGTGGTAACGTTCTCGAACGATTTGACTATCGATATCTTAATTCATACAGGTATTTAAGGTGACGCCACTAATATGTATGATAATGTGTTTCCCTATATACGAATTTATACTCCCAATACGGCGGGATAGCTTCTCAGTGGGTTGAGCGATCGACTCATAGCGTTTGACTCTATACCAATAGGTATCGTTCTGCAATGGTTTGACGGTCTGCTTTAATATTCAAGCTATGTATTAATGAGTCCATTGCCAATATTTACAGCGGATTCACTCTCGCAATACCTGGTTTGTCTCTCGAAATCACATAATACATAACGCTATTAGCTCAGCGATTCGACTGTCAGGGGTTGGTATCGTTCGCCAAATGTTTGGCCTTGGATCTTGCAATTTATACATGAAGTTAAGTGCCGTGACTAAAATGTATACTAGCTTCCTGGTCTGAACAAGATGTTATACTATCGATACATGGAGTATGTTTCTCGGAAGGTATGGCCGTGGGATTTGACTCTATAGGAAGAAGTAACGTTCTACGACGGCTTGACACTGTACTTTAATTCTCGAACCGCGAATTATAGTGTCCAGTGCCAATACTCTTCTGCGTATATATACCCCGAATACCTTGTTTGACTCTCGAAATCAAAGGATATGTAAAGCCATTGACTTTGCCGTTCGACCATCAATGAATGCGGTATCGTTCACGAACCGTTTGGCAGTCGATCTTCTAATTCACACGTGAATTTAAGGTCGTGTCAAATGCATAGTAACGTGTTTCACTAAACACGAAGTTATACTCTCAATTCGGCGAGTTAGCTTTTCGGGCGGTAAGGCATTCGGTAAAACGATTTACTTAATAGCAATTGTAACGTTTTCACGTGGAGTGACGGTGTATTTTAATATTCAATCCGCGAATTAAGGTGTCAATTGCTAGTATTGTTCATCGAATTTACTCGAGGAATACCTGGTTTGACTCGCAGATTCGCATGGAAGGTGCAGCTACTGACTTAGCCGTTCGCCTCTCTCAGATGGTGGAAACCAGCTACTGCTGGTTAGGTTTTAGAAGGCACGGTATCCGATGAAAAGTTTGACTTTACACGAATTGGTAATATCCTCCAACAGTTTGACCCACTTTATTAATATTCATGCCGTGAATTAGCGTGTCAATATCCAATATCACCGAGTGGATTTATTCCACGAATATCTGGTATGACTCTCGGAATCACAGGTTAGGTGAAGCTACTTACCTTGCCTTACCTTCTCTCACAGAAAGGGGCAACGTTCTCGAACGGTTTTCTAATTCATACATGAAATTATGGCGCCCGTCACAGAAATGA
>NW_027469936.1:0-52031 GCF_051020765.1 Lasioglossum baleicum | reverse complement strand
CGTAGCAAAGATGCTGTTTGTTGTCTGTATTTAGACATAATTAATTCAAGAGCATGATGATGATCTTCTAATGCTTTTTTCAATTCCTTATTTTCTGCTTGTAACTCTTGTAAATGTTTAATTTCTCCTTGTATACCTGCGATTAATTGTATGTGTGGTTTGTGTTTTGCTTGGGTGTTCAGTATTTCTACCTCTTCTTGATACTATGAAAAAATACACAATTGATATATATATATAAAAAATATAACAAATAAATTGTAAGAAGTTTGATAAGAAAGTATTTTATTAATAGTATAAAAATATAAGTTTCTAATTTTTGTTAGTATATATATACATTTTTTTGTTAAATTGTTGTATAGTAAAAATAAATTACCTGCTTCATATTGGCAATTTGAATACAAGCTAATTTTATTTCGCTTATCAAATTATCTGCTATAATTTCATGTTCTGATATTCTAAATACCAACTTTTTAGCATCCAATATGATTTGTTGGAAAGTTAATGACATCTGTAAACATATATAAGTATAAACATTAATTATCTGACATAACTTTTACCATAAAAATTAATTTGTCCTATTACACATATATGTTTGTTTATAAAATATTGTTTATTAAGTTTTTAGTTTAAACTTCTAAGAGTATTCATACTGTTATATATATTAAATCTATATATTTTACATGATATATGTCAAAAATATGTTAATTGAGTTTTGTTATTTCCATCCAATAATATACACTACGTTACTACAGTATAAGTTATTGTTAGTTGATACAAATTATTTATAGAAGATTTCATATTTTTGTAATCTTTTACACAAGTGTGATATATATACATATATATATTAAAATAAATTACGAAAAAAGCTGAAAAGTAGAATAATTTCTACTAAAAGTATTCAAATACTTTTATATAACCTCTATTCAATACTACAAAAATTAATGTATGTAGCTTTAATATGTATAATTCTATAAATGTATTTTTAAGTATATTTTACGAATATACTTTTATACGTATATTTGTAGCAGATTTAAATTATAAATTATTATAAATTGATCTATATTAATTAGATTATAGTTGTATCAAAACTGTGAATGTCATATTTCACGATAATTTTAAAGAAAATATTTTTTACTTACTTCTTGCAGATGAAACACCTTATATTACAAATTTTAATGTATTTTTATTTAGTAACTCTTTTGACTTTAATTGTGTAATAAATTAGTAAGATCAACGTCATATGAAAACTTCCTTAGTGTATAAGTTTGTTTATTTTCAATCACTTCCGTAAGATCATTGATCTACCAATCACAAACTGTGTATGTATAAATAAAGATCGTTTTGTGTCATACATTTTTATATATACGTTATTAATCAACAGTGTCAGTTATAGCTATTTCTTTGGTAGAATTTGTCTTTTTCTTAAGTCTTATTGATCACAATGTTTTAATTATAATGAGGAGATACATTTTTTCATCAAAGAATATTCTATAGTTAAAAGTGAATAAACGAAATTTATAAAAATTTGGTACGTGTATTGGTATATACCATACTATTATTTATTTCAATCAATAATACAGCTTATAAGAGTTCGAAATTACAATAATTGTTTGTTATCAATAGTTGTTTATTATTTTCTTAAAATTATGTATTTTTCATGGGAAAAATTGTTTTATTAAGACTCTTAATTCTATATAATTCATTTGATTGAAAGTTATACAAATAAATTCTTTTATTTTTTCTATTTTCTATTTTCAAAATATAACTTGTATACAAAGTAAATTTTTAAAACATTCAATTGCTTTGATAACAATATTTTTAATCAAATATTATAAAGTTAAAGACACATTGTATTTTCATATTTATGTTTATATTTGTTGGATAGAATTGTTTAAATTCTATGAATGATTAAAGAGAAATACTGTTCAGTTTAATATTCTTTATCAATATTCTGCAGAATGTACAATTATTGTTTTATTTTTAAAATACATAGTATAAATAATGCTTAAAAGTGTCTGCTGTAATAGGAATAAATGTTAAAGAATATTTATTTACACGTTGTTATACAAACATTGTTATTTTAAATTATGTTTAAAAAAATATTTTGTTGAATTTGTTTCAACCACAGAGAAATGGTTAAGTTAAAAAATATTTAATAAATTATTTATCAAAACTTCTGTGGATTTAAACAAAATAGTATTTGTCTACTCTGTAATAGTGAATAATACTGATAAAATTATCAGGAAATTTAATTTGTTTTGTACTATACATTATCCACTTCCATTGCAGGATTATCATAAGATTTTTTTGATTCTGCAGTTTCTGTATCATTTTCTTCTGCCCAACTTTGTTTTTCACCAGATGCAAATAAACCATATATCACAGCTCCTATCAAATAAACAGCACCAGCAATAATAAAAACTGTCCTCCATTCTTCAGCGCTCTATAAAATATATTTAAAATTAATTAATATTTGTTTTCAATATTTATTAATTGTTAATTGATAATCAAATCCATGTATTGATATTATAATTAAATATTCAGCCAAGGATCCATAGACATAAATTTAATTATATGTTCAAGACATGATTGGAGATAAATAATTTTATCAAGTTTATATTTAAACTTACTTTATTCTGAACAATATATCCAGTAATTTGTGGACTCATAATTCCAGGTAAAGTTGCAATAGTATTTCCAATTCCCATAAGTACACTTGCATGTTTAGGAGCAATATCTAAATGATTTACTCTATAAAAAAGTATTTATATAATATAAAATGCATAAATATATAGCATAAATATATAAATATATGGCCAATGAATAATTTATTTAATACCTAAAGTTAAAAAGTGTTTAATGTATAAATGTATAATGTATATTGATAAATAAAGTGATACTTTATATACATTATATAATTCAATTCATTCAACTATTTTTTAAATTGTATAATATTTTCAATAATGAAATAAAATAAATGAAAAAAATTGTTGAATAATTTTTTAATTAATACAGTAAATTTACGAATTACATTTTTAAATTCGTATAAAAATGTTATTACTACCAATCTTTTTTTTATAATTTAAGTGATTACTTTTGAATTTTTTGTTAATATTTTTTGCTCAATTTTATATTTTTATATTTAAAATTTGAAAAAATTACCCAAAACCGGACCAAGCAAAACCACCAAGGCCAACTGCTATAGTGATACACGTAACTACCGCTGCTGGTGTTAAAATAAAACCTGTACAGGTCATGAATATTGTTTGAAATATAAAAGCTCCACAATTAAATAATTTACGCACCTGAAATAAAATAAGTAGCTTAATATTTGTATTACGTAGAATTCAAAATTAAACATAATGTGAAAACGTGCTAAGATCAATAAAATATAAATAAAATATCAACTACTATACTATATTAAAATATTATATTAATTACAAATATTTAATAATAAACCTGCGTAGTAGTTAAAATTTTTTTCGTCCTTAAATAGTCTGCTAAATGTCCAGAAAATTGAACGATTAATGTCATAGCCACATACGGCAATGCGGATAAATAACCAGTCTTATCCAATTTGAAATCGAGTACATCTAAAAATAAATTACTGAAGTATAATTTATATTGCCGAATATATTTATTAAATATTTAATTGTATTAACCATTCATAAATGTTGGTAATTGAGTGAGCATGGTGTAAAATCCCCAATTTTCGCTAAAATGTGCTGCAACAATTGCCCAAACTGGTGGAGATGTAAGCATTGCTTTCCATGGATGTGTAATTTTCTAAGAGAAAAACAAAGTAATTATTTTACGCAAAAGTCGATATAATTACCATAAAATGTGATAATGTATTAAATATATAAACAGGGTACATTTTCTTTCATACTTTAGTCGAATCGTCGAAAAAGGAAAAGAAAAAAAAAAGAAAAATAGAAGATAAAAAAGAAAATTATCAACGATTCATAAAAACAAAACGATTATAAAGTAGCGTTCCCTTAAACACAGAATATAAATAAACAGAAAAAAATGTTACATTACATGTATTGCAAGTTAAACTTACTTTATTTCCCGAGTTTCCAAGGCTACTTTTAATATATTCAAGTTCAGCTTCGGAAATAGATTTATCGTCCTCTGGTTTATCCTTCACGACTATCCACCAGTAAAAAAACCAAACAAGACCAGCTACTCCAAAAACGTAAAAAACAGAAGGCCAACCAAGGTGTTCGGCCATCAAACCGGCAACCGGCATGGCAAATACCGTTCCAAAGAAACTTCCGGAGAATGCAAGAGTCGCTAATTTTGATCTTTCCAGAGGAGGTGCCCACTGTGCCCATATTGCATGTATACAAGGATACGTTACACCCTGAATTTAAATTATCTTCATTATTTCGAGAAATTATTCGAGTAATTAAAGACTATAAAAGATAAAGAAATGTGGTTTGTGGATATTATTAATTTTTCTTGATTTTAATCAAACGAAAAGTAAAAATATAAATTAATACGAATAAACTATATATTCACTTTTGTTATATACGTTTGTAATAGCAAACTTGAATGGTATAAATGCGCATAACATATATCAAAGTACTTATCTGCTAATTAAAAGTCTATACGTACCCCATTCGAGGTTTTATGGACAAGTTGTGTGCATTATATTTCATTCTTTTATAGCAGTAAAAAATATCCACTAGATTATCGACAGCATAAGGAAAAACGAAAACTTATTTTAAAAGATGTCAAATGGATTATATAAGATTTATGTTAATCGATATATTCCTACATTTTCGTATTCAATTTGTTTTTTTCCTTTCCGAAGAATAAAATTAAAAAAATCTATACAATGGACTAAACCGTGGACTAATAGATGAGGTCATTTTTACGAAGGAATTCTCTTTATTATAATACCTCGTAATCGATAACCATTGAAACAGCAATAAAGTATACAAAAAATACCGTATTGCAGTGTTTACCGATCTTCTGATATTATGAAAAGATAATAAAATTTGTTTAGAAAAAATTAGGTTTAGACTAGAGCAATAAAAAAATTGTTTACGTCTAAAGCCAATATACCTGCATATTGTACATATCTTATATGAAAATATTTCTTAAAAATGATGTATTAATTCGTGTAATTGAAATTTTAATATTATCTACCTCACAAATTCCTTCGATTATTCTTAAAGCGACCAAAATGTAAACGTTTATTCTGGCCAAGGGTGGTGTAATAATCGTGAGAAAAGCTGTAGTTGCAATTCCAAGACCGAAAACTCTTTTTCCACCAATGCGTGCACTAAGCCAACCACCGAATAACTGGGTACTTATATATCCATAGAAAAATGAACTTAAAACCATTCCTTGCATTGCTGGATCCCAGTCAAATTCCCTTTCCTATAAATAATATCCTAAATGCATTAAAAATGATCGAAATTGAAATAAGATTTGTTTTTTACACAACACGATATTTTTGTTAAACTTCTAAACATTGACTGATCAGTTGTTCTTTTATTATAAATATTAGTAACTGTTAATATATTAAACTTTTTATAATCTTCTCTTTTCTTCAATTTTTTAATAAGAAGAAAGAAGCAAATTAATAATAAATCTATTTAGGGAATACGTAAAATATTTTCTATTAATATAATATCAACTAAAATTAGAAAATAAACAACTTTTCAGGTATTATACAGCATTTAAATAGAACTGCTGATTTTCTAACGTACAAGTAGCAATTAATAAACTTTTCCGGATATAGATAAAGATACTCAAATCAGATAATTACCTTACGATTGATAAGAGAAGTTCTTTACCCTAATCCTTCGTATTAATATATCGTTAAGAACATCGCATAGCTATATTTACCTCAAAAATGGCATCGCTTGAATTGCGTGCTAAAATTTATTTCACAGTATACGTAGCGTGATATAAATATTCATCTATATATAATTCTATAAATTCGAAAGACTTAATGGTTTTATCGTAAATGTATAATCAATTAAAAATAAAGGTAAAGGTAAATATTCAAAAGACGAACAAAATTTATAATAGTGGAGAATAAATAATTTTAATAGATAATAATAAAAGTTAAACTTTAGACGAGTTATATCTTTTACTTACAAAATATTCGTTTCCATTTTCATCGATTTTGCGAACCTTTGCGGTCATCGCAACAATAGCCACGCTTAAATTTACGCGAAGTATGTAAGAAGTAAAAAATCCGAAAAAGGCTAATACTGCGACTACATATCTCCTCTTTTTCCAAAATTTCCAAGACGGTATGATTTCATCTTCGTATTTGACACTAGAAGATTACCAATGTTATAAATAAAAAAAATGTTGCGATTAATAAATAAAATTTGTATTATCTTTTTAGTAACTTTTAAATAACGATATATTTTAACTCGATTGTATTATCCGAATATTGTATTATCAGAGACTAAATGCTATTGCGTTAATGTATTTTAGTTTTGAGTTGAAACATTAATAAAAGGAAATCATTTTGCAATGAAGTATTCAATTACAAAAATGTGTTTACAATATACAATACTCACGTTCCATACTCGGTATCCTTGATAGATTCAACCGGGGATTTCTTTCTCTCCATCGTTCCCTGAAAGGTTATTCTTGTCACATATGATTCAGAAAAATCTCGTTTGCTAAAGTTATAAAAGAATTATCTATATAGTGCACCACTGTATACGAAAGCACTTAATTACGAAAAAGATGGATTAAAATTCTATTCGTAATTTTGCAATATCTCTTTTAATTGAACAAGTCAATAATTTGATGGTTTTTTTCATTATATTATTTAATATTATTTTAATGTCGTAGAACATAATATTTAATGAAAATTATTAATTTAGGAATGAGATATAATAAATTTTTCATATTTTACTAAATGTTGAATACATATTATTACGTATTATACTTTTTACATGAGCGATAAATAGTTCTACGACTATTATAATGCATATAAAACATTATGTATATAATAGCAATGACCTAGTGGTAGTATGTACTTCGAAAGTAGAAAGTTCCGCACTTTGATATATATACAGAAAACAACGCGAGTCAATTATCCTGATTCATCGGAAATGTAACGAAAGTATTCAACTTTTATACTAGCGAAATAATGAATATACCGTTGTTTAAAAATTAACATAATTACTTGATACATTAATCAACAATCATTTCATCACTCGTAATTTCAAACTAATTTTCTCTTTCCTTCGTATAGAGGGCAACACAGACGATGTTCAGTGACATACATTTTAATGTATATACATACTTTCATTACAGGCGTTTATCAGTTATTTCATACTATTCAGCATACCCGTGTACCTTTCTGTGTTTTACCGTACCTCGTCAGAATGTAAAATTAATTTTTCAAGCACACTAGTATCCATAAAGATTCTATTAACGTATTCACGAAATATTTTTGATGCAAGTATCACGACAACCTGTTACGCAAAGCAACAGTTGTGACACACGTGTACTTGACACACGTTTAATGGTACAAGTTTTATGTTCAAAACGTTTCATTGTAGTGACGATACATATATCTTCAGAAATGTGTTTTTTTTTCCTGTTACGAACTTCCTCATAAATTATGCAACCAAAGCACTTACGGATCTGTCAGTTTTTATCTCTTCCAAAAGATCAAGTAACGAGTGTATGTTCACAATTCAATTTAATCACCTCTTAGTTTAGTTGTTCGGTAACGAAATATTCGTCGAAATTTGCGGATAACAAAGAACTTGCCAGGTGCCGAAGGTGAGATTTATGGTAACTATGCCGAACACATTTTGCGCCTTTCTAATTTAGCAACGTAAAACTAGTTTACGCTAAAAGATTCACAGGATCCAATTCCTTTTTCTTGTAATCTTTTTATCTTTAAATGTAATAATATTAAATGTTAATCGCACTACGATTTTATTTAATATTTTAATTCGAGTTTATGTAATATATTTAATTTACTTGAATTTAATTTTACTTTATTTATAATTACATTTTACGAATTTTAAGTTACATTTGATATATCAATTATATTCGTATACGGTAGATAGTTTACCATTTGCATTAAATTTGACACGCAAGTTATCCGTACACGGTAAGGAGTACAAAACACAATGATGCCAATGAGGTGAGATTGCGATCACGTCTGAAATGCTCATGATGTGAGCGATAGCACTGCACTTCCAACTGAGCGTTTGGAGATTATTGATCGTCCACCGTGGCACTTTCATTCCATACATTCATCTTATAATTTTATACACGAACATGCGTTTAGATAAAATCTGAATTGATAACAAAGAGAAAGTAAACAAATAAACGTGCTTATGAAATATCGCTTTGCTATTTAGAAATCCTATTATTATCGTAATAAGTACCGAAGACAATAAACATTCCGCGATTAAGTAATCTATGCTAACTTTCATATTTACTATTTTATTTGTTTATCGAATAAATCGTTATCATATAATATCAAACATTTTACGAGTATCACCAGTCGTATTATTCATTCGTAGAATGTAAGAATTTTATTAAATTCTTATAACAGATGTTTACCGTTTAAATTCTATTTTACATTAATCTATATATTTATTTTAAATTATCTATATACACGTTATAAATGATCGACGCAAAGTTATATGTAAATAAGTAAATACTGTTTTACCTGGGGAAATAGGAGAATTTTCCATTAGCTACCGAATATTTAGCTTATCGCGTCAGACAAAATTAAGCTAATTAAGTATTATTAAGATTAGTTTTTATTCGGTGGATTATTTAAGTCCAAAAAAGAAGAAAAGAAATAAAGATATCAATTAATTTTGGATTAATATGTGCTTATTTTCTTTTTCCTTTCTTAATATGTATTCATGAATTTATTAATTTAATTTACTTCTAAAAATTGACGGTTCGATATTAAAATTTGTATCCATTCTTTAAATTTATTCCGGTGTATATTAATCAATCGCTACTAAATAAAAACAAAAAATTTGAATTTGTGAATTCCTAGATCTACTGAGAATATTTTTGAATTTGGAAATTCTACGATTACGAATTCATGGTTTCTTTCGTGGAATTAAAAGTAGTCGAATCTATCGGGAACAATCAGTTTTGCATTCCGTTACACAGCTAATCTCGTATTACATCCGCAACACTTTGCGATACACGTTAAGTTTGATCATTCTCCAAACGTAGCGGATAGGTAAGGTACATAATTTTATAAATCTAACAGAAAGTAATTTAGATTATGTAAATTGCGTATTTTCTTTCAAATTCAAATGATTCTACTAAATGAGGAAATACTACGAATAGTTAGAGTTGTTGAAAGAAGATTTAATAGATAATTACGTCAGAATTACATTCACCAGAGTTCGTTAAACGATGATTGCTGTAATTACCATTCTATTAAAGACTAATACACCTATACATTAGATAATTACAGATTTTCGATTTACAGATTCGAAATTTTTTGACCGTTAGATTTAATGAACAATATTTATTCATGCGAAAATTTATACGTATCGATGGTTTAATACCAGTAGAAAGTCTCAAGGAAATCCAGTTTATGAAAGGGAACAACACTACGAGAGATTTTATTAATAAAAAAATGTCCATGGTATTTGATCAAAGATAATCGATTTAAAACCGGATATACAATTACTAATCGAATATTTGTTATATTTTATTTATTAATATAATTAATAAATTATATTTATTATTATTTATTACCGTATCAATATTGTTAATTAATTTGCATATTTCATAAACAGTAATTAATTGCTAAGTTACTAATCTTAATTTAGCGTAATTGTATATATTTTAACAATTTTCCGAAAAAAATTTTTGTATTGTTTAGTAATTATTATTTAAGAAAAAGTTTGATATCTTATAATAACTTAGAAATATTTTATTTTATGTTGTATTGGATTTCTAACAATTTTATCTGTTTAAACTATAATCAATTCATAGGAGTGATTTTTTAAATATTATGATTAGTAGTTCGACTTAGTTTTACAAAAAATAAAACTTGAAATGGGAATTTAAGATTAGAACAAAAATTTTTTTTATTTTCAAATAATAATTATCTTATAATAATAAAATAAAAAATTCATTATGATTCATCTTAATCCGTTTCTACATTTACTTACAATTATTGACTTTTGTAAAGAAATCCATAAACGTCACAAAAATTTCACTTAACACTTATTCAAAAATTTACATTGAAGAAATGAAGATTATGTTACCTTGTAGTTATATCGTTACTGTAAAATTATGAAACATATTTGTAACATTATTCAAAAGTCAATGAGAAATTCTACAATATTTCATGTGAAATAGCCGTAAGCAACTGATAGAACTAAACGGAAACGTTAAGTGGGTAAGTAGAAATTGGACATATAAGAGACTGGGAATTGTTCTCTACCAGGCACCAATCAGAGTAATGTATTGCACTTGTAATAGTCCGAATATTATGCAATGTCGATACCGTGCAATAATTCCTAAATATTTCCTGACTTCCGGTTGATAGTATCACCGCTGCTAACATTCATCATTTTGTATTGTTTCTCAAGAAAAGTATCTTATATAATAATATTGCTATTTTAAAAAATAATTAATTATAATGATCCAATACAAAATATTGGTGCATATTAATATAGTATAAACTTGTGATAATAATCACTAAAAATTTGTATTTTTAATGTTACATATGATAATATTCGAGTAAATGAATGAATACCTTTGCATTTAAAATATAGTATATATTTATATTATTTAAAATATTAATTACTTTTACAACTAATTACAGTTACATTATCTATTATTATTTCTTTTTGTTTTGCATTTTAAAAAATTTATTTACATTAAAAATTTATATTTATTTCGTATGTAAATTGTTTGATTATAAATAGCTTTTAATTCATATTTTCAATAATACTTATATTAAAAGAGAAAAAGAGGTATTTTTATTTTTTTCATATACAATTATTTAAATTGTGTGCAGTATAGATGTACAGCAAGCTAAAAAATTAAGAAATTCGTGTTTTTTTATTATACATATATCATTACAACTAATACATTTAAACTATTAAGAAAATTGTTATTTATTTGAATGTAATAAACGAATGAATGCTTATATGTAAGTATGTATTTAAATAATGAAAAGACTTATGCATGCGATCGTGCATGGTCAACTATACATATATGAAAATGTATGCCATCTAGCGTAAAAAAGAAGTATTTAAGATACATATTTTACAAAGCATAATACAAAAAATGTCAGATACAAAGAATTATTATGTGCTTGTTTAGATGTAAGGAAAATATTTCATATTTCACTATCTTTGAAACGAAATATTTTTAAATAACATGTTTCATGTATGTTATTTATGTGTTATATGATACTACAATTTGTAAGAATTCAAGTTGTTCTCGATTATTGCTCTATTTTCAAGAACCTTGTTAATCAGCTGTGCTGCTGATGTCATGACACTATTGACATTCTTTTGAAGCCAAATAACAGCACTACATTTGTTATTTGCAAAAAAAAATGAAATTTTCGCTTAGTAAGCAATGACCAATGCTGATTTGCCAAGCTAAAGGTGGTGTAGTGTATATGCGAAATATTAATCTTTGATAAATACTTAACCTTACTTTAATTATATTTTCTTTCTTCTAGAAGGAAATTATATTCTGTTTTCTGTATAACCATATATTGACAAAATATTTCATCCTTATGATACATTGAAGAATTTTAAGACACTTAGATAGTATATACAAATATTGTGAAAATGGACAGCCTTTTCACACAAAATATTTCAGATGAATTAGAGGATATACCACAAACAGATGAGCCAGTTTGGGTTCTTGGGAAAAAATACAATGCCATAAAAGGTGTAATAGAAAGTTACATTAAAGAGATCTTTGATAAGTTAAATATGTAAGATCTTAAATTTCAGAACTCAACACAATTCGTAGGGATATAAGATCCAAGTTATGGTTTACTTATCGAAAAAATTTTGTTCCCATTGGTGGTTATAATTCTACATTTACAACTGACAAAGGTTGGGGTTGTATGCTACGATGTGGTCAAATGGTCCTTGGTCAAGCTTTAATTATGTTACATTTAGGTAAATTGTAAAATTATAAACATTTAATTTTTACATATTAAAATATTAAATAATTTAAAAATATAGGTAGAGACTGGCAATGGACACCAGAAACTAGAAATAGTACGTACCTGAAAATTTTGGAACGCTTTGAAGATAGAAGAACTGCTGCCTTCTCTATTCACCAAATTGCATTAATGGGAGCATCAGAAGGGAAAGAAGTTGGACAGTGGTTTGGTCCCAACACAATAGCACAAGTATTAAAGTACATATCTATTACAAGTTTAAATATCTTTATGTCTAAGATTTGATATTATAACAAATTGTAATTTTTAGAAAATTAATTGTATTTGATGATTGGAGCTCAATTACTATACATGTTGCTCTGGACAATACATTAGTAGTTAATGATATTTGTAAGTTTCATTTTAATGTGTCCTTATAAAATTAAACATTCTTTTTAAGTTCTTGATATTAAAGTACATAATTAAATATTTACAGTAAAGCAATGTAGAGTAGAAGGAGGTACAACAGCAGAAGCCGATGGTGATGTACCATTGAAAACACCTAGCCAATGGAAACCTTTATTACTTTTAATACCTCTTCGCCTTGGATTAAGCGAGATTAATCCTATCTACATTAACGGTCTTAAAGTAATAAAGAAATAAATGTTCTTGCATGAATGGCTAAAATTGGAGTGAAATATGAATGAAGTTAAGGATAATCTATTCATAACTATAATTTTTCAGACTTCATTCAAAATCCCACAATCTCTAGGAGTAATAGGAGGAAAACCCAATCTTGCATTATATTTCATAGGATGCGTTGGTATGTGTACAATTAAAGATAGAATTATTAAGTTAAAGTGAAAATATTAATTGCTCCTAAAACCATAAATGAAAATATGTATAAATCATAATCTTATTGATAGGAAATGAAGTCATTTATTTGGATCCTCATACAACACAAAGATCAGGTAGTGTTGCTAAAAAATTAGAGGAGGAAGATATTGAAATGGATGCTACCTATCATTGTAAATCTTCTAGTCGTATTCCTATTACAGGAATGGATCCTTCTGTAGCACTTGTTAGTAAATAATTAATTTTATTATTTAAAAATGAATCATGGGATTAATCATTAAATAATATAAAATATATTTTTATAAAGTTAGATAATTTTCCATTTCAGTGTTTTTTTTGTGCAACTGAGAAAGACTTTAAATCTTTATGCAAGTCTATTCAAGATGAATTAATAATACCAGAAAAGCAACCTCTGCTTGAATTATGTGCAGAAAGATTAGCACAATGGTCACCAGCTGAAGATGTTGCTTCAGAAGCAATAGCAGCTTCAAGTTGTAAGTACTTAAAATTTATATATCATATCTCATTAATAAAGAAAAAGAAAAATTTTACCGAAGGTATAATTCGAAATTATGATAAATTAAATCTTATAAAAAAATTTTATTAAATTTAATTTATTATAGTTCATTTTAGTAATTTTTTTTATAGTTGTAGATTTTGAACATATAGATCCACAATGTGATACATCTGATGAAGACTTTGAATTACTTGGTTGACATTTAATTAACAATTAACAAAATCTATGATATAAATAATGTATATTAAACATCAAAGATGATCCATTCATGCATAAAATACAACTCTCCATTCAGTAACCATATTCGACTTAAGCTAGTACTATTTCAGTACTAGAAGTTGAATAATAAAATAATTTACATAAAATGATTAAAATATTGTACATATTACTTACATTAAAATTTTTGGACATGAGTGATCTATACTCATTGTTAACACAATATATAATATTTGATATAAAAAAAACTTTTCTGTAAGTAAGACTGTAAACTTTATTACAGATTATATAAAAATATTTGGTTTCATATACAACTCAACATGTACTTATTTTCTATACCATTTAAATTATCCAATATTAAGTATAAAATGATTAAGTTATTTTATTAATTTTTTATTAGTTATTAAATGATTCTTGAAAGTGGTGTAAGTATAAAAATATATATTTAAAATCAACTAATTTCATTCAAATGCAATGAAATAAAATATGTAATATTTATTTATTTTTCAATAAAGTTTATAATATATATTAATTTTAGAAGTGTTTAAAGTTCTGACAGTACTAAATTATTTATATATATTCAGTAACAAATGACATGTAAAGTGGTAAATAAATCATTAATTGAATTTGATAAAAAGATTATAAATTAAGAGCACTCATGTCCCTAAGATATATTTGCCTTCTTTAATAGATACTGCATGTGATTATCTTAATGTACAGTAATATATATACATATGTCATAAGTCTCAAAAAATTAAAAGAGTTAGATTAAATTTCTAAATTTAAAAAATTGAATAAAATTTTATACTTTATTTATTTAGACATATACTGTTAATTTATAATGAAAATTTAAATTCAAGAATATAAAATATTAATGTTTTGAATTAACATAAATATAAACAAAGAAATAAAGTGATTTTTATATTAATTTATATTATATACTTTTTACATTAATATATTGTGAATTTTAGAGAACCAATTCTGTTAATAATATAAATATTCACAATTTGAAACTTATGTAAAGTGTATAAAATCAAGAGATAAAATTTTATTAAAAATATTCAATGGTATTTTATAGTTCGAAGTTCTATGCAATTAAAAATTTTATAAAATACTAATAAATATTACTGTTTCTATATATATTTAAACAGGCCATTTTAATGTTATGTTATTATACATGACTAATAGTTTAATTTTCATTAAACTTATGCAATTTATTATAATCTAATGTAAAATATATCTACATTTTTTTATAAAATTTATTAAAAATCCTAAAGAATGTGTAGTTTGTAGCTTCCTAAATACTTGTTACACCAAAAATATAAAACTGATTATCATGTGATACCTAAATATGTATATTTAAATAAGTTTCAAACATGGAATTAATTTTTAATGAATGAATATTTTATAATATAATCTATATTTAAGATCAATTTTGGCCACACTTTATAAACAATAAAATGTATTTATTAGAATAATAAAATTTTCTGTATTTCAAATTTTATATAATAAAATAAAATATACATTTTAAAGGTGTTCTTATTATACCCTTTTAGAATGTATAAGAAGAATTAAAAAAAATGAATAATATAAAATATATGCACATTATAATCCAAATAAATTTGACAAATTTTTTAATATTTTTTTAGAAATATATGTAGGATGCTAAGAACAGATTTTATATTGTTTTCAAATTCAAGAAGTAATGTATATGTAGTCCTTCCTTTTATCGAAGAAATATCAGGTTTGCGCGAACAATTTGAGATACCAAAAATGAACAGAATGAAATGAAATGAAATGAATACCAAATACGGAAATTAATTAAACAAAAGAAAATAATATTGGAATAACTAACGTAATTTTAACACGTAAAAATACGCTTTTATTTGTCTCTCTCTGATAGTGAACGTTCATGCCAGTCATAAATCATATTCGCAATAATTTTCCCTGTTTCGTCAGTGATCCTACTTTTATGTCCTTTGCCGTGTTTGATATGTTTTTTCTAATCGCTAATTGGCTGATATGATTCATTCTGTTCGCAATTTGTCCTCGTAAAAATTACGTCACTTTGACGATTCGCGATTCGCCCCCTGTGAAGCTACGATTCCGCTGACCTACGTTTCGCCCCCCACAAAGCCACGCAACTCAACTAGCTTGTTCCTAAAAATAATCTTCCGTATCAGTATCAGTTGGTTTTCGATTTATTTTTCTTAAAATAGCATCCCTCTTATAGAAGTAATTTTATTACAATTTGTATTACATTTAATCCAGCAACAGAGTTTTATAGCGTAATTATATAAAAAAGAAAAAGAAATATATACTTATATATAAAAAATATTATTTAAGAATCATAATATTTAATATATCATTTTTATTACCTATTGTTTTTAATGTACAGAATTTTTTTATATTTAAATGATCATTAATCGTTAATTATTTAATATAATATATTCAAACATGGTTTTCCAAGTTACTCATTTATGAAAGGTATTCATTTAAATTTATATAAAAATAAATATTATATATTCATATTTGTACATCAAAGTAGTATTAATTAAAAATTTAATTATAATATATAATTTTGTATGTACTATGTATATATTTAGGTTATTATTACAACATTTCATAAGATGCATAGGTATACATGAATTAGATATTCATATATTGCTAAAATTGATATTTCAGAAAATACATAATATTTAATAGCATAATATAAGAAAATATTATTTGTTTTCAAAGATACAAGGATAAAACATTATCATATTTGTTTAAATTTTATAAATAGAAAAAAATACATTGTAAATATTGTAATATAAATAAAAATTATTGCAATGGATAGTATTATACTAAAACTAAACCTGATTCTATAAAAAAAGGAGAATACTTGAATAAAGATTGGAACATCATATTTCTATATTATACAAACAAGAGTACATTCATTTTTTTCCAAATTTACACTTACTAGTCGTTAATATGTAATTAATGACTAGAATATCTTTGGAAAAAGTATAAATTCGTTGTACAATTAAAACATTATTGATTCTTTTTGGCCTCTGATATGATGTATTTACGATCCTTTAAATTAATTACAACTACAGTAATATTGTCAGCAGAACCCCTATGAGTTGAAAAGACAAGCTATAATGTAAAACTGACTTAAATTATGATTAAAAAAAATTGTAATATAGATTTACATTACCTATAATAACTTTGTAAAGTAATACTTTTTGCACCAAAATGTGGTTCATTTATACGTTCCTTAATGAATGCAACAGCTTCTTCATTTGTAAAAGTATCCCATAAACCATCTGATGCTAAGACAATAAACATTGGATTATGATCACCAAGATCAAAAGTTAAAATATCAGGGTCAGCAATCACTAATTTTTTATCTTTTAATGGGTAATCGCCCAAAGCTCGAGAAGTTGCTAATATACCAGCAACTCTCCATACACCATTGAATGTTACTAAGCCACCAGCTTTATTTATTCTTCTTCTTTCTCTTTCCTAAAAATACAAATCCATTTCATCATCAAATAAAATAATTATCATCATGGAGACTTAAATGATTTATACTTGTTGCGGTTTATGATCAAAAGATAAAGGTATAGCATTTCCTTTTCCATCACACATTACACCTCTTGAATCCCCAACATTTGCTACAATTAATTTATTGTCTTCTAAAAGAGCAATTAATGCAGTTGTACCTATATTATAAATTGTAAAAAGTCATTTTAAATTTATAAAATGAAATAATAAAAATTGTAAGAAAATAATTACCAGCTATATCCATGTTTTTCTTAGCAGCCTCTACTAACAATCTATCCACTGCAGTACTTCATCAGTTAGCAGTCTACCATAATTTATTTTATTTCCATCAAGGTAATTTGTAATATCTACTTTTAATGGTTTTTCTGTTGTTCTACATGGTCTTACCTTATAGTTAAAACAAAAAAATTAAATTTTTTACATTTGTAAAGATAACATTTAATATTAGTCATACCTCTCTGTTATTGGTCTTGGCAAGCTATCTAATTTGTCAAGTAATTCTGGATCAGTTACACCAACATTTTTCTTTACACAATCATCTGTTAGCGATGTGCTTACAGTTTTACGAAAAGATTTTTTGCGTTCAAGAAGTCCATCACTTTTCTCCTCTTTCTTCTCTGATTCCTCATCTTTTTTTATGTCTTCCAATACATGTGGTGCTTTACCAGCTAACATATCTTTTAATTCCACCACTTTTTTATTAATGTTTGGAATAAGTTTATCACGTGCATAATTTGCTGCAAACTATTAAGAAACAAAACATGTAACAATATTTTATACTTATAAATAATAAATGTTTAGAATATTGATATTGCCATTAGTACACTATTATTAAAATACTTTATAATACTATTTAATATAGAAATGATAATAGTAACATAACATATCATGTATTTCTTAATAATCTTATTCATTATAATTAAGAATAATAATATTATAATAAGCTACAATTACAATAATTTTAGAACATGAACTAATTATTTACTTGAACTATTATTTACATATCATTATATCATTTACTAAATATTAGTATATTAAAAAATAATTTTTTGGTAATTTATTATTGCATGCACTATCGTAATAATACTTAAATTTTTCTATCTGGCTAAACAATCATATAAATAATAAAAAATTGATATTCCATTTTAATCTATAACATTTTTATTCTAAGTAACTGATATATATTAATTCATAAAATATATGAGTATGTATTATAATATTGTTAAAATCTATTTTTATATTCTATGTCTCATAATTTGCTTTCATTTGACTATTCTCTGATAATCTTATTTCTGTATAACTTTATCATTATGAGAAATTTTTACCTTATTCCTGTGTCTTTAATCTGTAATTTTGGAAGATAATCATCATATAACATCATAAATTTTGTAATTTAAGAATTATAATGTTATATGAAAATTAATATTAACAAGTAAACCTTTGAAATATCCTATTTATGAATAATTTATTAATTTTCTAAAACATTTAAATTAATTTACTTGTTAGACATTTTTAAACTTACTTCTCCACCATGCCCATCAAATATTGCAAATAAAGATACTCCAGTATTATTCATATCTTCATTTACAACAAAACGATCTTCCATACGAGGTCTAAGTCCTTGAACAGCATATGCAGCAATATATCCCTGTTTTAATTCCCAGCTGAGTTTTATTCCATTATTTACAGAATCATTAACTAAGAATTGTAGTTTTGATACCTAATAAAAATAAGACATGGTAGAAATTTTTGTTTACTTTTTGTAATATTTAAAATAATCTAATAATTAAATAATTAAATAATATCAAATTAATATTTATAATATTTAACTATGTACATAATGCAATGTTTTCATATTTATATAATAAATTATCATGTGGTTTATTCATTAATTTATATACTTTTGATGTGGTACGGCCAAGCGTATATTGGATTCTTCCTAACAATGATCTGCTCCATATATCAACAGCTTGTATATAAAACAGAATTATTGCCAAAACTGCACCACAAATTAACACTTCTGGCTTCAATGCATAAACTCTCATGATTCTCCAAAATAACCCAATGGAGTATTTATTCCAACATTAATCCTGTGGGAATACCCACTGCAAACTTCGACATTAGCTTCATATATGACACATACGTCTATAGTACAATTACAAAAATGGAACATTAATAACAATGATTAGTTTTATAAAAAAAAACAAAATATTTTAAGAGCTTAAAAATATTGTAATTTATATAGAATACTATCTATCATTGATAATGAAAGCATAAACTTATGTTATTTTCTAGTTGTAGTACTATGTTATAAAAATTTGAGACTAATCAATCAAAACTATTTTTGAATGCGAATCACGCGATACGGAAATCATAAATCGAACATATAACAAATATTTCTGTCTCAAAGGGCATTTTCTAAAAAAGAAGCAACATTACATTGAATTATTCTTATATCACCTGATACAAAATCTTGTCTTCTAGTTCGTCATCCATAATCTAATACAAAAAACACCTTGAATTAAGCCAGCTTTCTCGCAAATCTAAATATCAATAATTACTGGATAATTATTTATAAAAATACAAATATGACGGAGCACCAAATTCGCATATAATTATATTAGAAAATCATCGAAAATTCGTACAATTGTTCGTTCGAAAAAGATCGTTTAAAACATCAAGAAGAACAGAGATTAATTTGTACACTATTTGTACACTGGCATCAGCAGCAGACGATACCAAATTACAAACGTTACTGTAGGTAGACAGTTTGAGATCACGCCGTAATTTTAAGCATGAAGTATTATTGGCATTTCACATTATCCACAATTAAGGAATTACTTTATACATAAAATCGAAGTATTTTTGACAACTATATAATTCATTAAATTTCTTTTACTTACTATAGTATTTGTTTATATAATAACAACATATTAAAAGAGAGAAGGAAATTTATTGGAATATAAATTTAAATTAAAAAATGTTCTGATATATTACAATTTTAATGAAGTAATTAAATAATTATACAGAATTACATGAAAACAATTTTTTAAAGGTACTTTTTCTATATTTCACTATAACTTTTGAAATAATCTTATAAATTAAAGCGTATAGAAAAAAACAAAATTTCAAAGTTAGATTTGTAACATAAAATAATGTATATTATTAAGAATTTATAAATAAAATAATTATAAACTTAATAAGCGAAATTTACAATACATATTAAATATATAAGAAGTTTAAAAAATGTTCAATCATTTAACTTTATTTAAAGAATAAATAATTATCGTATTTCGATGATATTGTATATATCTGAGTGCAACATTAGATAGATCTGCACTATTTTATATATTGTAGCATGACTAAATAGTATTTTGTATGTACGCACATACCTATACCGGATATAATTGCAACGATGTATTACGTTATAAACTGCATAGGGAGAGCTGTCATGCGTTGCTACGACGTGAGCTTAGAAGCCGCGTAAATATGGCCGCGGCAATTGCGAGTGGTTAATATTGTCCAGTGTAATGAATACGCGTAATGATCGTGATTGCTCTTGTTGGCGTACGGTGATGAGATCAATGTGTCATCAGCAAAGATGAGCGAAAGAAAGTTTACCCGCGGCCTAGGTAAACCGGGCATGCCGCTCAATTACGAGAAACCGTCTCTCAGGTAGTACGTGAGAGCACCGTACAGGTAGGTTTGCTGCGTCCTCGACTTGATACATTGCCGCTTGATTTTGTGCAGAAATTTTTACATTATCTTTCGAATAGCGTGTATGCAATAATTGATACCATGAAAATATGTACCCCATGTATTCATTTATCAAACCTTTCATAATATCGTTAATTCATTATTCATGATAATTACTGTCAACTAAACGCGAGGCTAACTATAAATATTCAAGCTGAAGAAGAGATAAATAACATTGAATCAACTCTTACTTATATTTTATAAATGTCATTTATTATTTTATTTTCCTGAATAGAAGCTTGAGACATGAAATCTGGTTTTTTAAAGATAATGTTATTCACATTGAAACATGTCCATTTATGGTATCTTGCAATACCTTGACTCATTGTTCGTTAATTATTTCTTTGAATTAAGAATAAATTATGCTATTTTTAAATAAAATTATTTAATCCATTTATTATCACAGTAGGTACTGATAAAGTAACATTTAGTTTGTAAAAGCATTAATATATGTAGATTATAAGTCATTTATTCAATTGTGATACAGATTTATTTTTTACATTTTATATAATTTTTATTATAGAACGATGGTAAATTAAATCAATATATGTATATATATATTATTTTCGTTACTTGTTATTGTCTATCTTATAAAATTGTTCTAATTCAGAATAAGCCACATCTAGTAGAACCTATAGATTTTGAAAGTTTGTATTAAAGAATAAAACTTTATTACAAAATGACCCACAAAGAGAGCTTCTACTATATCCTCAGGATGATGTATCAGTGAGTTTTAGTTTAGAATTACTTATCTATTTGGAGAACTTACATCCGTTCTATGAACAGATAAATCATTAGATATGCTCATATACAGGATGTTGATATCATACCACTTCTAAATATTCTTTATTTTAAAATTATATAATATATAATTTATAATAATGTTACTAATATATCTTTCATATATTTATCATTTTAGTACTAAGAGAATTGTAAAAATAAGTTATATAGTTTTATTATATCTTTTCTTCATATAGCAAGTGGTATTACCTAGAAGATATCGTACTCTTGTACCAACAGTGCCACAAGCTTCAAATAATGAAGAAGGAGGAGAAAATCTGCTTACAAAAGAATGTTTACGAAGTTATACATCTAATTGGAATCTTATACACTATAAATATTCAGCATATAGTGGAACTTATCTAGAGTTACCCAAGTACGTTTTTATATTTATAATGTATGTGTTAATATACTTAAAATAATAAGAATAGTTTCTTATATCCTAATTATGATTATTTAAAGAAGGCAGTAAATAATACTTTAAATTATTAATAAAGTTATGTCTTTATACTTTGATATTAATATCTATAAAATTTCACTTGATAAAATGTACAATATACAATAAAATGTGTTATATTAATTTATATTTTCTTGTTTTTTAGAATAGCAAAAACAGATGATCTGAAAGATGAAGTATATGAAATTGATACAGAAGTAGATCAAGTTGATGAGGTAAAATATTTTGCATTTATATTAAGTTATATTTTTATTATATCATTTATCAGCATATATGTTTAGATAAATATAAATATGAAATATATTAATATTTATATTATATTTTATATATGAATGAATATTGATTACATTGCTTTTTTGTAATTTTGTCATTCCTCTATTGTTATTTTTGTCTAATATTATAAGTATTAAATAAATTTATAAAGAAAAATAAGTAATTAAAATAATTTGTTTGATTTTATTAGGAATTAACAAAGAGTAATGGAATAACAAAAGAAGGCTATTAATGAAAGGACCAGAAATTGGTAGTAGTGATCGCATGTTTGCAAATATTGGTTCAAAGTCATTCAAGAGAAGATTCTGTCATCTACGACAAGAAGTTGATGGCACATACATTCTTGAACTTTTTAAAGATGAAAAGAAAGGCTGAAGCTAAATAACAATAGTGATGGACTTTTGCACTGAAGTCGTGAGGAATCCAAAACGCGGAAGGTATTGTTTTGAATTAAGAATGAGCGGGACTCATAAATCATATACTTTAGCAGCAGAAAATGAAACAGATATGCAGGATTGGTTACTAAGTTAAGCTCAGTATTACAGCATTATAAACAACAAGAAGAAAAACGTGCTGCTTCACTAGAAAGAGCATGCAATACTCCTCCTCCTTCTCCACAACCTATGCAGGTATTAAAAATACAGATAAATGTTATTTCTATGTGCGATATATTAAATGAATTATTTTATGTACAATTTAACTTGATTATTATTATTATTTGTAGGTTTATGGAACGCTCAAAGGTTTAGAACAAAGTATGAACCCGCAATTGATAAAATATTCTAGGGAAACAGATACTAGCATAGCATTAGCAAGGCGAGAAAATCGTAAACAATTGTTTAATATTTATCCTTATATTCCGCATACTAAACAACAACCAGGAAACTGTAATGAACAGAATATTGATCCATATAAAGAACAATTTGGGCAAAGAATTTTTGTAAAATGTGAAAGTCTTAAATTTAGATTACAAGCACCAATAGATGAAAAGGAATCGTTGTGTCAAGTGGAACCATATCAAACTACCCTAAGTCTTTATGATGCAAGAAATGGTAGAAAATTAACTGAAAATTTTCATTTTGATATTAATCATGAGGTTGTTCAAGGACTGGTAAAAGAATTAGGTCCTGTAGGTATCATGACAGAATCTACAGAAAATGGTAAATTACCAGATGATTTAAAAAGTATACCTTTAGATTGGATTAAATATCCAAAACAGGTTTGTCTTTTTTTGTTTTGTTTTGTTTTTTTTTTTGGAATATTGAACTTTTAATGATAATATTAATATTATTGTGTAGTTTAATATTAAGAGTAATATATATTTTTATAGGCCATATTTAGTATTAATAATCCACACCCTGATATATTTTTGGTCGTAAGAATAGATAAAATATTACAAGGGAATATATGCCAAACTTCTGAACCATATTTAAGAGCTACAAAAGATCCACGATTAGGTTTAAAAGTACATAAGCAAGTTAGAGCTTGTTGCCAAAGGTAAGTTTACCTATGATTTCATTTTGGAACTGTATAATTTACTATATCTTGTAATATATCATTCATAGAATTCCAAACTTTTTAGATTGGGGAATTATAGAATGCCATTTGCTTGGGCTGCTAGACCATTATTTAGATTATATAGTAATGAATTAGATACATCATCAGATTTTCCTGCTATATATAGCAAGAAGGAATAAAATAAAAGATGAAGAATTACTCAAACTTCTTTCAGAGTATAGAAAGTATGTATTCAAAAGATATAATAAGTTGTATATAAATATATTTTAATATTTTTTATTATAGACCTGAAAAACTTAGTAAATTGACTGTGATACCTGGTTGGTTGAAGATAAAAATTGAGTCAATTACCGATTTACCTGACAGTATGTATTTAGAGAATAGAACCTCTTTCTAATAAATTTGAATAATAAATTCGAATCTTTTTTATTGTAGATACATTATCTACGTCTTTAGCAGCTTTAAAGCCATTTCCATTACCGCCGATATCTGAACCAACTCTTGAGATTGCAGAATTCGAAGTACTTCAGAGAAAGATGTTCATCCATATACAACTTACATTAATCATCTTTATATATATCCACAAACTCTTTGTTTCGATACTCAAAAAATATTCACCAGAGCCAGAAACATTGCGTGCATTGTAGAATTACGAGATGACGATAGTGAAAGCGCCACACCCTTAAGAGTACGTAAAATACAAATTGCTTTATAGATTATTAAATTGCGACTAAACTCTGAATATTTTTATAATAGTGTATATATGGAAGACCTGGTACTCCACCTTTATGTTTACGAGCATCTTGCGCAGTTTTACATCATAATGCAGTTCCTTCTTGGTACGAAGAAATTAAAATACGGCTACCATCGAAACTTCATGTTAAACACCATTTACTTTTTTCTTTCTATCACATAAGTTGTGATATGAATAAGAAAAGGGAAAATGGCGTTGAAAATTGTGTTGGTTATGCTTGGTCTCCGTTGTTGCATAAAGGAAGGTATGGTAATTTTAAATATTGTGATATATATCATTAATAAATTGATCATTGGCCCTAACTGAAATTTTATAACATTTAGATATAAGATCATATTTATACAGTAAATTTTCTCATCAAATTATGATAGTAATGTTGTATATTTTACGTAGATTAAACGTGGATATGGATATGAATGTACAAACACTGCCTGTAGCAACACATTTACCACCAGGATATCTTTCAATACAACCCCTTGGGCTAGGAAAGGGGGTAAAAATAAAACGAAATTATAAATTTATACTTTAGCGATACATAAAATATGATAAAATACGGTAATTATTTTAAATTATTGTTTTAATCTTCTGAAAATAAATTTTTTATTTTAGAAGCAGGTCCAGAAATTATATGGGTTGATTCTCAACGGCCAGTATTTACAGTAGCGTTTCAGTTGATTTCAACTGTATTTACACGTGATCTACATTTGCATAATTTATTTGCTCATATGGAACGTATCCTAGATACAAAACTCGGAGCAGTACCAGCAGACTCGGAAACATGCAAAATATTAAAAGCGGCTCATGCAGTACAATTAGTTACTGTCATTACATTTCTTCTACTATTTTGAATCAATTATTTACATTGTTAACTTGTACTACGAACGAAGAAGTTGGATTGTATATTATAAGGGTTTTAATACATTTATAAATATGGTGCATGAAGCTGGTAGAAAAGAAACACTCAAGCTTACATTAAGGTACAATAAAATCAATTAAATTTATTAGTCAATATTACATTTCTATATGTTGCAGTTTGTTTTTGTACCACCTCAAGGAAATGGTGTTGTGACAGTTCATGAACAACTGGAAAACATCTTCCTACATTATTAAAGCCAAGTAATACTGACTTTTTAGTAGTAAATAAATTTATGCATCACTCTAGTTTTTTTTTTGAGATAATGATTAAAGTATGGCACAGCATTTGCTTTCAACAGGAAGGATAAAAGTACGTTTCTTAATAATATGTAAAATATAGTTTGAAAAAAATTTGATTCAAACTTTTTTTACAGATGCATAGAAATGAAAGGTTCTCAAAAGAATATCATGAAAAAGTTCGAAGTTTAGTGGATGTTATTATGCCTTACCTTATGAATAAGTATAAAGAAATGCCTGTTGAAACTCATGAATTAAACAAAAGTCTTGCACAATTTTTAAAAGTAAGTACTTATGATATATTATTTATATATTAAAGTAGTTTTTTTCTACATAAAGACAATAAAAGAATGAATTTAAGGTGATCAATCTAAGTTTTAAAATTTTGTATTATAAATCAAATATTTATTATTAAATATTCATTCTTAATTCTTCATATTTTAAAATAGCGATGTCTTACATTTATGGATCGTGATTTGTTTTCTGTCTAATTAATTCATATATGGACAATTTTTCTCCTGGAGATCAACGAACTTACATGATTTCAAATTTACATTCTTGCAAATAATCTGCTCACATGAACATTATGTATCTTTCAACTTACCAATGATGCACTCACGAATTACATCTAGAGGTAAAATTAACAAGTATTATACTATACTTAATATTAAAAATTACTTAATGTAATCGTTTTATGCTTTATTTAGAAGATACAGAGAGTGATCCAGAATGTGATGGTATGTTAAGTCATACACTCCCGTCTTTATTGTGGTTTGTTACTGTAGCCATAGTGAGTGGGAGTTGCACACAATTTTCTTGTTATTAATCACTATCAATCAGTAGATGTTTAGAAAATACATTCATGGCATTCTTATTTATTGCTATGCAAGCCTGTTTCATTATATCATGAAAATGCACTGAAGATTGTTAAGTGGAATTGAACACTGAATAGTTCTGCAATATAGAATATACATAAAATAGATTCCTACACACATAAATTTTATGTTACACATCATATTTTTTATGTAAAATAATATAATTTATCTTAATATTCACTATTTGAAAATATTTAATGCAAACAAACTGCATGAATTTGCAAACATTTTACAAAGTTACAATTATAGTTAATAAAATATTAATATTATTAAATGATTTAGTCAGGAGATGATTTTTTTATTTAAATATTAAATGCCTATAAAATAGCCAATAGTTTGAAGCAACCTAATAAATAAATTTCATTTAAGCTATTTTAATTTCGTTCAATTTTCGATATTTTTAGGTGTCCTTGTATGTGCATATTTTTCTATTTTCATATCGTTTAAGATTACAGCGAATCACGTAAATTCATTAATTTGAAGTATTTATTTCAGATTTAATGAATGAATATTGTTTATCAGAAGATTTTTGCAAACATCATTTCTTAGTTGGACTCTTAATGCAAGAAGTTAGAACATCTTTAAATGAAATTTTACAAATTCGAAAGTAGCAATAGCTACATTAAGAGATTTAATGGCAAAGCATGAACTTGATGAGAGGTATCAGAATAAGGTAAACTATTTTTAATATATTTTTATTTCTATGAAATATATTTTAATAATTAATATCTTAATAAATAAATCTTAATATGTAAATATTAATTCATTTTATTATTACAGGGTCAATTAAGTAGGATAGCATCCATTTATATACCATGGCTAGGTATTGTATTAGAAAATTTGCATCGGCTGCAATCGATACACGATAATAGTAAAACAGAAATTAAACAAAATGGTATCAATAGAATTTCTACTAGTAGTTCATTTTTGGCTACTAAAGATACTGCTAGTAATACTACGACTACAGGTACTCCAAAATCAATTCACAGGTAAATTGAAAATAAATTTTAGAGCATTATGTTTTTTTTAAAAGTATTTAAGTATGAAACAAAAAAATAAATAAATAACATAACATATTATAGGCTTACATTACATTTGGAGACCCAATCACCAATAAGAGCATCTATGCACTTACGGGATTCTACATATCTCGCAGCCATAGCAGGACAAGGCTTAGTTAATGGATATTCCTGTACTAGTATAGAATCAGATACGTCCACAATATCCGGCGCTTCTCAATCGAATATATCTCAAGAAACTACCATTATTCGTGAACCGATTGAAAATGGTACTGGAGAGAAGAAAAGACATTCTCGTTCTTTAAGTGTTACACAATCGTCACCAAGATGCGATAAATTGCAGTCTTCGGAAGTTAAAGATATCTTACTTTGTTTCTTATTTGTGATAAAATATTTGGGAGATCATCAGTTATTGCTTGGTGGCAACAATGTAGTGATTGTGAAATTTTAAGTTTCTTTACAGTAATAGAGTAAGTTAACATCGAATTAGACATAGAAGCTAGTTTTAATATACAATATGTATATTATTATGTTTATTTTTATTTTAGAATGAGTCTCTATCATTTCAAATATGTTGAAAAAGACAAATAGCTACAAATATGGCAAATAATTCTGGAAAGCCTCGTACAGTGAAAGCAATGACATTACCAGCCAGAATGGCGCCACCTGATTTTTCTAACGAAGGACCCGCTACTAGTACTTTACAACCGCATAACACTACTGCGAGGAGAATCTTGTTGAAAGCGATAGTGGAAAGATGCATCAAGCGTTATTAGAAGCGAATATGGCGACAGAAGTTGGTCTCATTGCATTAGATTGTTTAGGACTATTTTGTATTCATTTTAAGGTATAAAATAATTGCAGAAATTTTATATTTACAATCGAAAAATATATCTACGTTGTTTCTTCCTTTTTTCTAGGATGTGCTTTTAGCAGCAGATGGTGATAACCCCATAATGCAGAAAGTATTTAGTATATATTTATCGTTTTTGCAAGTTGGGCAGTCTGAAACATTATTGCGTCATGTATTTGCTAGTTTTAGAGCTTTTTTAAATAATTATTCTATAATTCTATTTCAAGGTACAAATTTCAATATTTGAATGTGATTTTTTTCAATTGAGACAAATAAAGTCATTTTAATTGATTGAATATTATTGTTTTTACAGGAAATGCAGTTCTGTGCGGACGCTATGTTATGAATTATTACGTTGTTGCAATAGTAAGTTAAGCTCAATTAGACAAGAGTCCTGTGCTTTACTTTACCTTCTTATGAGAAGTAATTTTGAGTTACTAGTAGGAAAGGATTGACTAGAGTCCACTTGCAAGTAAGTATCTTGAAAAAGTAGCTTTTATCTCTTATAATAAATTTATACTAATGGCATTTTAAATATTAATATTATATATTTATAAACAGGTAATAATATCCGTTTCTCAAATGCTTGGAAATGTTATTGGATTGAATAATTCAAGATTTCAAGAATCGCTTTCATTAATAAATAGTTATGCTTCATCTGATAAAGTAATGAAAGGCACTGGTTTTCCAGTGGAAGTTAAGGATCTTAATAAAGAATTAGAACAGTTTTAATGGCTACAGCTCAAATGAGAGAACATAACAACGATCCTGAAATGTTGGTAGATTTACAACATAGTTTGGCTAATTCTTATGCTAGTACACCAGAATTAAGACATACGTGGTTAGAAACGATGGCTAGAAATCATGCAAGAGATGGTAATTTTTCGGAGGTATATATTTTTAAATTATTTTTTAAATATAATTATTAAATATAATATGCTTTTATTCTAATTTTTTTCCTTTTTTTTTTATAGGCTGCTTGCTGTCAATTACATATTGCTGCATTAATAGCTGAATATTTAAAATTAAGAAAAGTTCATACATGGGGAGCAGAAGCCTTTGACAAAATTTCTGAAAATATTTCTAGAGATGAATGTAGTCTTAAACTTGACGCTGGTGAGATTTGTATGTTTTGCACATGTTTGTATTATGTCTTAAATTTTTATTATTTGTAATTTTCCATTTTGTGTATCTATTTATTAGTGCATGTTAAAATCAGTTTTTTATCGTTTCTTTACTTAATATACAATAAAATAAAAATATTTTTATTTCGTTTTGCATTTGTTCAAATCACTAAAATTTGTAATATTAATTTATGTTGCATTAGTTCTTATTTGATGTAAAATTAAAAAATTGTATAAACAATGGCATTATTTTAGGTGTGCAAGACATTCATTACAACGATATATACTTCTTGAGCAATTAGAAATTTGTGCTGAGATGTTGGAAAAAGCAGAACGATTTGAACTTCTAGGACATCTGTACAGATTAATAGTTCCTATGTATGAGAAAAACGAAATTATGAAGCTTTAGCAAATTGTTATTCTCACTTGGCTCAAGCCTGTAATAAAATTGTTGAAGTTACAAAATCTGGAAAAAGACTTCTTGGAAGATTTTATAGAGTTGCATTTTTTGGCTCAGTAAGTACAATAACTTAAACATAGTACTTTTTTATTATATTCACGTATATAACTTGAGGCGATTGTGCTTATTTTAGGCGTATTTTGAGGATGAAAATGGACAAGAGTATATTTATAAAAGAACCGAAAGTTACATCTTTATCAGAAATTTCAGAACGTCTCCATCATTTATATTCTGAAAAATTTGGTTCAGAAAATGTTAAAATGATAATGGATTCTGTACCTATCGATATATCAGAATTAGATCCAAAAATAGCATATATTCAAGTCACACATGTTACACCTTATTTTGAAAAATATGAATTAGAAATACGACAAACAGAGTTTGAACAGAATCATAATGTATCATGTTTTATGTTTGAAACTCCATTCACTAAGAAGGCAAAGCAGAGGTAGTCCAGAAGAGCAATGGAAACGTAGAACAATTCTTACAAGTAGGTTCCTTTCGTTGTTATATATTACATTATGTATAAACTTAGACGTTATATTATATTTTATGATTTTAGCACAATATTCTTTTCCATATATTAAAAAACGCATTTTGGTAGTTGAAAAACGAATAATGGAACTGAGTCCAATTGAAGTTGCTTTAGATGAAATGCGACAACGTGTCCAAGAATTGGAAGATGTAGCTCTTATAGGTCCAACAGATGTGAAAAAAACTGCAATTAAGATTGCAAGGAAGTATATGCGTTACGGTAAATGCTGGACCACTTGCATATGCTTCGGCATTTTAGATCCTGCGTTGTCTCCGCAATATCCAGATGATAAAGTTGAAGAATTAAAAGATGTTTTCAGGTGCGTTTTTTAAAATATATTTTCTACATGTTAGTTCTATGTGTTATTTTATACTTACATTTAATATTAAAATTCATGAATTTGATTTCCAGAGAATTTGTTAAAATATGTTACACAGCATTACAAATAAATAGTAAGTTAATTACGTCTGATCAGCATGAATATCAAGAGGTGTTACGTGAAAATTATCAGAAACTTGTCAGAGTTTATCATCATTACTTGGAGAACCCATTTGCCTGATGAACAAGTTGGAAATTTTAAACGTAACAGCGCTGCTTTATTAGTGCTATCAGTGGTGCTAGTAATCACACAAGTACAGCTTAAAATACAAGGCCATTATAATGAAGTTATTTGCAATTAAATTAGCTTTATTTTGAATGCACTTTTTATATAAGTGGATGGTACAAATTGGTCACATTAACCCAAGATTAATTTGCATATGCTCAAAAGCATTTTCGTTACAAATGATGAATTTATAATTATTGAGATTACAAGTGTAAGTAAAATCATCATCAGCATATCTACTTAAATATTTTAATTGTTGTAATCAAATTCATTTGTTTTTACATACTGCGTACATACTATGTATTATTAATTTCATTATCATTTATTTGAATCATAAATGATAAATAAGTTTCTTCTCTTCTAAACAGAATGAAACAAATATTTAGTTCAAAAAATATATTTTATAACAAAAGGGTACATATTACTTTGTTGATCAGTATAAAAGTATTATCTCAAGGCCTAACTGTAGAAGGTTCTTAATATGTAATCACTGCCATATTTTCTATTTTCATATATTTAACAAATATTCAGTTTCCTTTTTTTTTCTTTTTTAAACAATTATGTCATTTAAAATTTTATGTAGGCAGAAAGATAAAATATAGAAATACAATTTAGGAACTTTATTTCCATGACAGATTTACTAAATTTTTTCTGGTTGCAAGATTTATAATTATATCTACATTAACATACGATTTTTATGTATTAAGAATATTATAAATACATTTAAATCCAGTTAAATGTAGCATATTTTGGTGTCGAGCACCTAAAGGGGCATTTATATGTACGTATATATTCTGTAAGAATTTAATGATTTGTACATTAGAATATGTTAAATGTGTAGAGCTTAATTTGTATATATTTGTATAATTTATTCTACATATATGTATTATGTAAAGAAGATGTAGCTAGCAATCATTCTATATTTATGCAAATGCTATTATTAATCGAGAAGAGGAGAATATTTTATGACATTGTAACATTTTAAAGAATTTTAATATTAAAATTTTTACATATTTCTTTTTACATTTTTATATGATAATATTTAATCAGAAATTAAGTTAAAATGAAAATAGTAATATTTCACATATAATTTTACACGCGAAATTTTCATGGTAATTCTCCTCATTTTGGTTAATAATATAACAAAATTTTATAGACTATGTACTTAACAAAAACAAATGTATTTTTTCTAACAAATATTTCAAAAATTTTTATTTTATATTGTGTGCATATCTTCTTTATATAACTTTCTTGTGATAAATTTTTGACAGGGAATAATACTTTATTGTATTTACAATCTTATATGATTTTTTCAAATTACATGTACATAAAAGCACAAGTATGTCAACTTTTACAATACATGTAGAATTTAGAATTACGAGCATTGAATATTTTGCAATATTTAATTCGTTGTGTTTATTGCACATAAAATATCGTAAATTAAATAAACAGTAGAAAATATTTTATTTTATACAAATTTTATTTTTTAGTTGAATCATGATGAAAATCTGCTGATAATTTTATATATATATACATATATAAAGTAAAACAGATATTAATCGTGTTACAGATTTCACTGAAAAAAAGGTTTGCAAAGTTTATGTGTTATTGTATCTAATCAATTTGTATATTGTAATTACTATACATAAAATATTATGTTTCAATAACTAAATATTGTTATTTACGAATATGTATTATTCGATATTAGAATTGATCGTAAAAATTCTTTTATTGAATATAATTTTTACAAATTATAATATTATGTGCTTTATACACCTGCAATTTTGGTAGTACAAAACTGCTTATATGACATTTGTGCAAACAAAGAATAGAATTTATAATAAATGCATATATGATTAATTATCAAAAAATGATCCATTTTAAGTTTAGTGAGATTGTGATTTTATAATTATATTATAAAAGTAAATTTTATTAAAGTCAATTACTTTACAAAAATAAAATATAATTATAAAACAATTTTTAAAATTTAATTATCAACTCTATTAAACATTTATAAAGTTAATTATGTTGTTTTTAATATTACTATGATTATTTTATTTTCAAAACTGCAGTTAATTAAAAAATTTATAAAATGGGTGTACAGCTCTTATACTAAAAGAAAAAGGCTGAGTGAAAAATTATATATTTCAATATGTAAATTAAAAATATTAGGCTTATATACTAATAGAGTTTAGTTATAAAGTGAATAAACTACAATAACAATAATAATAATTATAATAATAATAATAATAATAATTGACTGGAATGTTGTAAAACTTGTGTGCCATGACATATTATTTCATTTATTCAGAATGCAATTAGTAACTAGTTATAGTGTAAATTAATATCACACAATAATGCATCTGAATATTTGGAAATGTATGTTGTTACTTGTCTCAACTAATATGATCAATGTAACAAATGATACTATTAGAAATAGAAAGACTTATGCTTACTGAACTATGAATTGTTTATTAGAAAAATAACTAAGTTTAGGAAATAATTATATTTCATACATATAACAATACATTTAATTTTTTATAACAAAAATTTAAGTTAGATTAATTTTATCAAGATTTATTATTTTTTCAAGTGTAAATTTAAAAATGTTAAAGCTCTCTAAAATTAAGCGAGGCAATAATTATAAATTATTTAAAATTTACGAAAATTTTAAGTTAAATACGTATAAATTAAAATTATAAAGTTAAGTGTGTGGTAGAAAACACAAAAGACATGAATACTTCTTAAAATTGAGTTGAAAATAAAGTACAATCAATAATTATTGCTTCATTTTGTATGTTTTATATATATATATATATATATACATATATAGAATTTGGTTTTTGATTGTTATATAGCAAAGCAGAGTAATAACAAAGTTTGCAGTAGTGCAAATTTATTAAATGAAATTTGAAAAAATATGTTTCAAGATACAGTGCCTCTTTAGTTGCAAAAATTTTAATAAATGAAAGTCAAAATGCTGTCCAATAATATGTTATAAATGATGACTTTAAAAATGACCATGGTATATAATAATATCGCACAAAATACATGACTAGTAATTTAAATTCAATATACACTTTTATAACAAGAAAAAGACTTGAATTATGTATGTATGTGAGAGAGAACAACACAATAAGTGTTTAAATCCATTAATAAAAGTGAATGGTGCATGAAAATAAATGTTGCAACTATGTAAGTAATACTAGTGTAATCATAATTTTAACAAGTAGAAAATTAAAACGAGCACTGCATTAAAAATATAGAACCTGCTTTGTGAATTTAGTTTTCATTTGCTTTATGCAATAAACTTATAAAGATATGTAACACTTTTTAGTTTGCAATTATATTAAAAATCATATTGTCAAATGACTTTGGATATTTTATTAAGTATTGACATTGTGCAAATAATAAAATAATTTGTTCAGTAAATTAAATAAACTGTAATGTGATAATAAGTTTAAAGTGTACTTACATGACTGATTTATTCCATAACTAAATTAACTTACCAAAATATTCCCTGCAGCTTAAGCTAATGATGTCATAATTATTAATGTAATTCAATTATAGAAACACTATATTCATTAATACATTGTGATTAAAAATAAAAAACTAAGAAATAACATGAAGAACACTATTATGATACAGAACTTTTTCTTTATTATTAAATAGTTAAATTAACGCGTCTCCAAATAATTTAACTGCGCATGATAGATTAATTATAAAATACTATATAAAATGAACTATTTGTGCCACGTAAATAATTGTGACAAGCTTTACACGAAATATTCGCAACAACGTTTCAAACAAGACTAATTTTAATTTTATTTCCGATGATCAAAATCGTATGGAATCGAATGATATATTGATTGATGATTCGTTTTGACGACCTCTAGCGGGAATTTACGATACACGACGCTAGATATACGTTTGCTTTGCATTTGTTAAACGATCAGCTGTATCTTAAAAACGTATGAAACATACTGAAAGTAAAAATAATTAATTACGTTTTGTATTAAAAAACATTAAATAATCTTGAAACAAAATGACTACGGCTGCAAGACCGACGTTTGAACCTGCTAGAGGAGGACAAGGACGCGGTGAAAAAGATTTAAGTGCAATATCAAAACAATACAGTAGCAGAGATTTACCGTCACACACAAAACTAAAATACAGGTATTACATCATATTTTATATTTCAAGAAAATATGTATCCATTTTTAATTTTATTTAAGAAATTTTGTATAACTCAGTTAAACAACGAATCAAACATAACCTTATTTACATGAATTTGTAGCATTAATAAATTCAATTCGTAGAGAGCATGGGCAGGGAACAGTGGAAGAACTGCGAAATCGGGATTTTCGCAAGGATTGGAAGAAAGAGAACGTGAAAGGGAAAAAGAGAAAAGTTCTAATCGACGTATGATAGAAGCACCTCGGGAAACTTCTACAACAAGTGCTAAAAGACAAAAAATTGATCAAGTACCTACAGCTAGTTTAGATGCAGATGATCCTCTTGACGATGATGATTCAGAATCAGAAAGTGATGAAGATGATACTGCTGCTCTTTTAGCTGAACTGCAACGCATTAAAAAGGAAAGAGCTGCAGAACAAGCTAAAAAGTAAAGTTTTTATGCTTTTAATATTAAATGTTATATCTAAATTCTACACTTTCACTAATGCTTGTGTTTCATTTTATTTTTTCCATATTTCAGGAAATGGAGAAACGACAGGAAGAAGAAAGAATAAGAATGGAAAATATCCTGTCTGGTAATCCTTTACTAAGTTATTCCTCTCAGAGTGGAAGAACAGATATGAAGGTCAGACGTAGATGGGATGATGATGTTGTATTTAAGAACTGTGCTCGTTCTGAACCAAAAAAGAAACACGATGTGTTCATAAACGACTCGTTAAGAAGTGAATTTCACCGTAAATTTATGGAAAAAATACGTTAAGTGAACAAATTACCATAATAAGCATATCGTGTTTGTACATAATTTTAAGTTAATGTTATTATACTACCTATAAGTGTTCCAAGCTATGGTTTACAATCAAAATAATGTAAAAAACTATTCTTATTATACGAGAACTATTCAAAAATTTTAGACATGATTAACTTTATAAACATGTGTCATTAAATCATATATTTAATTCTACATGTATGCATGTCCATTTATATTTGTGAACGCGTTATACTACGAAATCTATCGAATTAAAACACGAATAACTAAAAGTTATCGTACCGTTTGAATCTAAAAATAGGAGGTTGTCATCAAGTTCATGGTGTTTTCTTCCGTTTCCTAACGAGATCCTGTAAAATCTCAATATTCGTGATTCTGTAGAAGCACGTGCTTGTTTTCGTGCCTGATCTATCTACAAGAGAATTATTCTAATAATTTCGCAAAGAAGTTGTTAAATTCTTCATATGTAAAAATAAGCAAACAAATATTCGGAGCGGGAGAGGAAACGAGCAGGGTGAGCCAGAGTGGAGTGAGGCGAATTGAGGTAGCATGTATCGGTTCGACGGAGATCGTTGATTGTGCGAGAGAGGGAGAGACAGAAGAGAGAAAGAGGGAAGAATAGAGGGAGAGAAAAAGAACAAGCTAGCCGAGTGTGCTGAAGTTTGTCCAGGCAATGTAGGTACGTGTTTCGGTAGCGGTGCGATCCGGCCTCGGCGGTGGTGGTGCTGACGGCGGCAAGCGCGTGTAAACCGCTGGGTCAAGTATAACCGGTCCCAGGATCCCCGGAGCAGCCGGAGGCAGCAGGCAGTCTACCGGTACGACGCGCAGCTGGTTATCGCCGGTAGACTCCCTGGCACCGACCTGGCCAACTAACGCAACAGGGACACACGAGGGGCCGGCCCGACTCGACCGGCAGAGAGACAGAGAAAGAGAGACGACCGTTCACTGGTAGATCGCCTCGAGATGATTTCTGAGAAGAGATATGTCGTACGTTACGGTACGGCCGATCGGTTCTCTGTGCGGCTGAATTCGTCATCGTCGATTCCATCCTCTTTGACTTCTTCTCAAACCTTCAAATTAGTTACGGTGGACACCGGTGTTGCTCAAATACCATTGTTCGGATCTAGTCTTCACCAATGATCTTTGTGACGTTTACGTCTTTCGCTGTGTTAATGGACTGTAATTGGAATTTTGTCCGAGAGTTTCTCCCAGTGGATATGCGTTTCATTTGTATGTAATAGTGCAAGAAAGAGTTTAGAGATGGTACTATGTTTATCTTATGATAAGTAGATTATAGGAATTGTATCGAATGTATCTTGGAATTCCTTTTTGAAACGGCTGAAACGGAAATTATCCTACGATAAATTAAATTTATAACCCGATAAAAACCGATGAAATGAATAACCGAATGAAATTATAATAATTACCACTGTTCACTTTAACCGTTAAATTGACTATATTATGTAATAATAATAATATTAAATTCGAATCTCAGAACGAAGTTGTTCCTTGTATTTCCATACATCTATCGATTAACAAAGCATTTAAGTTAAAACTCGAGTTTATTTATTTTTCGAAATTTCACAAATTCAAACTATCGCTAGATAGATAGATTGATCTTGATCTACGTCTTCCAAAAATGAAACGGTAGAAAAGATTAGCGTGGCCGACGAAACATGGTAAATCGGTGAACACGCGGTCGAACGGCGCGCTAAAAATGCAGAGTTATCGAGTTTTCTTCAAGAGGATAATCTCGAGGGAGGGATTTCCCCGGTGAACGCACCTCTGGATTCTGCAGCGGCCGATGCTCGACGGGAATTCGCCCTGAGGGCACTCTCCCTTCCTTTCCCTCTCCCTTTCTCTCCTTTCCTCTCCCTCTTTCCCTTTAACTCTCTTTTTCTCCTTACCTCCCTCCCTCCCTTCCTTCCTTCCTCACGCACACTCCTCTCTCTCTTCTGCTGCCACATTTTTTATTTACCTCCTATATTCCTCTATTTACTTTATTTATTCCGTTGCTGTTGGTCAGTCGAGAAAGAGAGTGTGCTGGATGAGAGACAGAGAAAGAGAGAGAGATAGAGAGAGCAGGAGAGTGAACTGCAGCATCTCTTGCTTTTCTCCAAGAGTTCCATCCACGGACGTGCAGAATGACGAGCCAGGGCTGTAAGCTACCAACGTTTTATTGGGTGAGCCGGTATGCATTGATAATGGAATCCCCTCCTCTCCCCTTCAAAGATGCTTTCAGGATTATCTCCGTGGAATTGAGATCCGAACATTGCGGAATAAGCGGACGGTATGCGTGTGTCCGACACCTGTAAGAAGAACGTTGGTATGTGCTTAATGCTTGTCGCATGCAACCGGTCGAGTTGTTTGCGCGACCAAGTAGAACTTTAGTGTCGTCGCTATGAAATGGAGTTGTTAAACCACGTTATATTTGGTTTTTAATTCTAATCGAAGTCCGTTTCTCCTTCGAGAACCTGTAATTTGAATAATGTAATAATTTGTATTTACAACGTGAGTCTAATAAATAGTCCAGCGTTGAATGAAATGTTAAGATTTACTTACTTGGTGCTGCATTATAGTTGAATGCGGTATTTAATAATTACTTTCGATCGTCCGTTTATAATATCAATCGTTGACAAGGATTCATGGGCATTAAGGAAGGAAATGTATCGATCTATTACGAGGAACATAAGAATGCATTTAATAGATTAATTAGAATTTAATTACTTTTTTAAAAAATTGTTTCTCGATGAGTATCGATAGAATGACAGAGATGCGAACAATGTATCGACGATTACTTCGTTAAACGCTTCGAAAGAGTCAAATAAATCTGTATTATTCATTTTATCGTATTATTACTTCGTAATTATTATTGAAATATAATAAGTAAAGAAATTTATTTGTAATTACCAATTTCTGCTATCTCTTACAGGTAAATGTTTTACGATGACAAAAGTTAAAGTTATTTTAACGCTATTAAAGCATCGCAAAGCCACGGCCGGATAGAAAGGAACGAATAGCTTCGAAGTAAACAAGTAAAATCTCTTGATATCACGCTTAAAAATACCTGGTAAATTTCTATTTGCTCTTGCATTATTCATCGACGAGAAAATCTATTTAGAAAGGTAACACGAAAATGTTACACGCAGTCGGTGGCATAACCGTGTATTTTCTAGAGGTCCATGCAGAGAGGTTAAGTTGAATCTTCTTTTTCCTCTTCCTTTTTTTAATTTCGCTTTATAGGCCCGCGAATACCTACCAGCGAAGAAATTGTGTCGAGTAAACAAATATTTCTTACAACAAACTGGATATTGTAAGCCTTGCGCTGGCTTTATTGGCAGATTAATGATACTACCGACTCAGATTCGCTTTCACCGTCGTCCGCCCACCCCGACCCCTTCTACATTTATGGCTGGTTGCGCATAAATATGACACGCGACTTATTTTTTCTTCTGCATTTCTAGTAAAAATTCCCTATGAGAACACGATATTCGCGACACTGATTTTTTAATTGGTTGGATTATTCGAATGGCCAGTTAAATTTAGGTGGTTCGTAAAGGGGAACTCTTTGGGCTCTTTCGTCTTTCTGTTTGTAGCGTGCAAATGTTTTCTTGTTGACTTTATGAGTTGTAACTTTGGTAAAAATGTTGGTAGCGCTTAGCCGTTATACAGTTACGAGCTACTTTGAACGTTTTGTGTGATGATTTATGATAGTCGTATAGTTTGATGTAATGTATTTTGTTGTAATGAACAAGGAATTATGCTCTGCATAGAGATATGTAATAGCTTGTATACACGGTGAAGCAAATAATTTATGGCGACGAATAGATTGTTTAAAATATGCCAAAAATCAATCTTATCGTGTAAATTCATATTGCACGACGATGGTACATTTTGTATTGACATTTTTCTACAAATTTAAGTAATTAATAAGTTGTATATTTACAATGAATTATATATATGATTTCAGGTGACTTAAACAGTAAAACTGCATTACAATAATTAACGAAGAATGATCTTTTAAAGAAGTTTCTCATATCTTAACATTTCTTACAACGAATATTTTTTCATTTCTCTAAACTAACAAATATAATTTTTCTATCCGTAAAAGTTTTCAAAAATCGATGCCAATAGCGAAGTATAATTTTTTAAAAACGACTAAACTAAACTATCAGGTTTTTAGATCCATTATAAAACAGAAAAACACAAATTCCTCCAATCTCGTCGAATTAATAAATCACCTTTCGTAGAATCCTTCTCTCACGCTATCTAAATTGATACCAGGACCACAAGCGTTTCCAAAAATAAATGTCTTTAAAGGTTGCGTGCCATCGAGGCGCGCGTCTTCGAAAGGAATTTCTCGTACAGCCAACTTTCGTGTCAACCGCTGCATACCATCCCGCCGCATTACCGAACAGCCTGTAAACAAATTCTTCGTCGTGCATCGCGTTATCCGAGGTAAGCTCCATTTTCATTCGATTCGTTACACTCGTAGTCTTTCATGGAGATTTTTCACGGACGCGTTTCAGTGTCCCCCTACCGGAAACGAAGGACAGTTTTCACCGGTGGAAAGTATTAAAAGTGGCTACTGTGTGGCGCGGTTATCGGGCAGAAATTGCACGCAACTGGTCTAGATGGCGAGCTGATAAAGTTTCAAGGGGTTGAAAAAGTGGAAGAATGCCCAGGTTCGGTCGGCCGCCATCGCACGCCGTTTCTTCGCTAACCCTGATCTCCGGCACCACGTTAGAGTGCCGAGTAATACCAACGATCAGGGCTGGTGAACGCCGCCTACTTCTTCGGCAGGGGCGGTCCTATCTCTATGACCCAGGGACGTGCAAATGTCTTCGAAAATTCAGTGGATTGGCCCGAAAGAAAATTTCGTTCAGAATTTATACGGATCGTGGTTCGTTGTTTCGTTTCTTTCTATCGTCTCGTATCATCGTTTAGTTATCGTAAACCGTTTGTTCCACGAAATTTACCTTTCCATTGTTTACATTTTTTTGTTTTTATAATTTTTTCCTTCTCGTTTTCTTTTTTTTTTTTTTTTGCAGGTGTAAGTGGAAAGTTTTCTTCGACAGTTTTACGGTCATACGGTTGATCATAAAAGCGACCGAGGAAAAGTGGGTATAATTCGACGAGCAAACAGGAGTACTGTTCTCTCTCTGTATAAATCCTTTCGAACAGTTCGAATGAAGGATCTTATTTTTTTTTTTAACCGTGACTGTTATACTTCCGAAAGTTGCGAGTCTGCCCGGAAAGAAGCGAAGAAATTTATTTCGATTGGTGAAAGCAACAGATTTGTTCTTTTTGGCGTGTTAAACGACACCGATGTATGGCTTAACTATACGCGCTTCGTTTGATATTTTATATTGTTTGAATTTTGCTCCTGAAATAAGATGTCTTTTAGGTTATGAGAATGGACCAATCGTAGCATTGACGCAGCCAGTAAATTTGACTAAAAGACGAAGTATGGATAAATTTATTACACAGATAGAAGATACAAAATATAAAATATTTATTTTAAATACTGTGAAAAAATGCACAACTTTTCACATATATAATTAAAGACATGTAGGTATTTTTAAAATATTGCTATAATTTGTACAAAATCAAAATATATAATATTTTATAATTCCCTATAAACATTAAACAAAATTGGAACTATATAGCTCTTAATGTATGTATATCTAAATATACAATATCCAAATGATAATAATTAAACTATTATAAGAAAACAAACAAATAAATAAATAAATATCTACGTTTCGTAGTTTCTGTTTAAATAAAAGATTTTTTTATTTTATCAGGAGCAGATGGAAGTATGCGGTAGCCATTTAATTGAACCAGAACCTATCTTGAAAATCAAAATCCACTTTCTGGAGGCATCAGTCGAAATTTCTCCATTGCCCATCCGTACCTATCTCTCATCGCGCGCCATGCATTTTCCCTCGTATTTGTCGTTTTTAGCAATCAAGCCACGCGCAAAAAGGTCGCGAACGATCCCAGTGAAAGTAAATCAAATTTGCAATCGTCGCGTGTTCGCAGGGTCGCGTCGAGGCGAGTGGTTGCAGAAATTTCGCGTGCCGCGTGGACGTATGTAGATTGAATTCGCGTTTATCCGTGCTCAAACGACACCAGCCTTCCATTACGTAATAGTTACATTGTAACACGCGTCCGCGAACCTCTTCGGAACCTTGCAAACATCTGGTATTACATGCAACATTCCATGAATGCCGCGTTAGGCGTGCGACAAGCGTTGTACGCAATACTCGCGTGTACTCTCGGCAAACAATCTAATCGTGAGCAGAACGTTTTCACGTTACCACGACACCGGCTATCCTTCATTTTCGCGGCTCTCTTTATCGCGGCCATCTCCACAAAGCTGCTACGTTCTCCGTTCTCGTCGATATCGTACATTATCGCGACATGCCGTTTGCAGAACGATTGAACGGTCGAATACTTTCCCCTTTTCTTATTTAACGCGTTACATGTACACGCGTCGCGTTCAAACCTTGTCCTGTTACTTAATAGCAGGAACGCGTTAACGATAGCAGGATGATCACCGAGTATCGTCGTATTCGTTAATCGTCGAGTATCGATGATGTTCAGGTTGTTTGCGAATATTTGATGTAATTTTGGTTCGAAAAATACGACAAGATATCGGGGTTGGGTGATACGAGAAGTTTGGGTCGAAATTTTGGATGCTAAACGTCGATTGATGACTTTTAAACATCTTGCAAGACGAACGCTGTGATATTTTTGTTTGTCGGATGTTAGACGGTGTATGTTGCAGAAAAAATGTACTTTCCGCGAAATGGTAAATACGGACGAGTGGTAGAGTGGATTGAAAGGTGTGCAACGTAGAGTGGTCGTGGCGTATACGAGGTGGAATGAGTTTTTGATGAAGTAAATTAGCGCAGGCATTAGGTTCACTGGAATTGTCATTAGCTACAGCGGCGCGCAAAGTATTCGGTCGAAAAGGTTTTTTATGGGTGCTTTTGACAGAGAGAAGTAGAGGGAACGAATGTTAGGACGTCGAATGAGTAAATTATTTTATAAAATAGCAAATGGTCGTAATGGGAATTTGGAGATACATGTTAGGAACAATTAAGATCTTAACTTAAAAAGAATATTAACTAAAAATCATATAACAGCGGTATAGAGAAATTCTATCCCAGTAAACACTTTTCAATATTATTTTACAAAATATAATATCTTTCGAATTTTAGCACTACAAGTATCAAAGGAATCGAAGTGTCTTGTCCTGGATATTATACTCTTGCAGTTACTGGAAACGTGCACCTACTTTTGGCAGAGTTAGTATTAATTCTTATTCAAATAGAGTCGTAATTATTTATGTTTTTTTTTCTTTTCTTTCTTTTATTCTTGTTACTCAAATTATCATTAAAAACGCGCAATTCCAGTGTCGATATCAAAACAACATTCAACGACTAACCATCAAGCCCAACAACCAGCGAGTTCCAAAAAAAAACAGTAAGCGTACTCGATCTAAACAAACCCCTCGGTAAATCTCGTACCTCCCATTGCCTAATTAAATACAATCTACCTTCAACGTTTCAGGACACCTCTCCGACTGGACATCCAACCAAATATACTTCTCCATCAACGAAGCACGCGAGATTCCACGGCCGAACATCCTACTTATCCGGCGCGACCAAGTTTAGTCATGAAAAATCCGCCAGTCAGACAGCAACTCTGCCAAACGCATCGTGATATTCAGCGAAAAAAACAAGAAGTAGCAAAGAAAATCGTATGGCAAGAAGCATCAATGAGAGAGAAACAGAAACAATCGGTAAGATGATCATGATCGCTATTAGAAGAAGAAGAAGAAAAAGAGTAAGAAGAAGAAGAAGTAGAAGTAGAAGAGGGTGAGCCGAAGCAGGAGGTGCAAAGCCGAAACGAAAAGAAGGGAAGGCAAGGGAAGAGAAAGGACGAAGAGGATGAAAGAGGATGAAAGAGGAGAAGAGAAACGCGGAGGAGGAGGACGGAAAAAGAGGAAAGGATCAGTATGTACGCGTGGCTACCGGCGTGGCAAGGCAAAAGCGATGCGAGCGAGGTGAGTCGAAGCGAGGCGAGGCGAGTCGTGGCGAGTGGCAGCGAGGCGCGGAGTAGCGAGGCGCGGCGCGGCGCGGCGCGGAGCGACGAGGCGAAGCGAAGCGAGGCGAAACGAGGCGACGCGCGAGCGAGCCAGAGGCAAAGGCAGAGAGGAAGGCAAAGCGAGGCGTGGCTCTGTCGGAGGAGCGGTACGGCCCTGGAGGCGGTGGTGAGGCCTCGCGGAGGAGCAGCGACGACGAGGAGGTGCACGGCACGGGCCAGACAAACAGACTGGCACTGGCATCGCGGGAGTCGGCGGCAGTGGTCACCGCTGGTCACCGAGACGGTCTCGAGAATCAGCCGTGTGCGCGTTTCGCGAACATGCGCCCCGTGTATCCTTTAAATCGCTCCACGGGCAAAGTGCGCGTTGTTATGTGCCTATTCTTCGATCCTCGATCGCAATAGCGAGAAGAACGAACGATCGGATAAGCCTGGAGGAAGGATCGAGTTCGATCGGCCGACTCCGCGCTCCGATACTTCTCCGTGTGGATACTTTGGACAGCGGGGAAGAAAAGTCGATCGGTTGTCGGATTGGTGATATCTCTGCGACAGGCTGAGACGAAATTAGAAACGATAGAACGATTAGAAAAGAGCGACACGAAAGTTGAAGAGTCGATAGATTGGAATCGAAGAGGAACCAAGCAGACTTCTCGTACAGAGGTGTAAGATAAAGGAGAGAGGAAAGAAGAAAGCGAAGTTGCGAATAACGGTGTAGAGGGATCAAAGTAAAGGATAACCAAAGAACTCTGACGGGATCGAGTAAGTTGTAGCCGTATAGTCGTATACTCGCGCGTCGGGACGATACGAGAGAGTGGTTGTTGTCGTCGCATAGCGATCCTCCGACAGACGATCGATCAAGATCGATCGGTCCTGCGGCATCTGGATCGCGGCTTGATCGCCTCGGCGGCGGTCCCGCTCGGCGTCCACGTTGGTGGCTCGATAGGAACGACGACGACGACGACGACGTCGTCGTCGTGCGAACGCCGACGTAGGAGGAGGAGGAGGCGGTGGCGTAGGGGAAGGTGGTGCTGGTGGAGGTGGTGGTGGAAGCGGCGGGAGGTAGAATGGTGCCTTCCGGCCCGTGTCGATCTCGAGCGGAAAGACGCGCCGAGATGTCGCCGCGCCGTCTCGCGCCCCTGCTGATCCTCGGGACGATCCTCGCCGGGCTGACGAGCACCGCCGCCGCGGAGAGGATGAGCGGCCTCTACGTCGACAACGGTTTCGACCAAACGATCGTCCACAGGGTGGTCAGTCAGCGCGAGAAACGCGAGGTCGAGCACGAGATATTGAATCTACTTGGATTACCGGATCGGCCGAGGAGTACGGCCGGTAGGCCGCCGCAGTCAAGAGGTCGGCGCCCAAGTTTCTCTTGGACATATACAAGAACGCTCTCGGCGAGGACGAGGACGAGAGCCGATCGGCGAGCAACGTAGGGCCGGCGAGTTCGACCTCACCGGTCAGGATCTCAGGGCCATCGACCAGAGCGACGTCATCATGACCTTTGCCGCGCACAGTAAGTCATTATTCTGTTCTTTCCTCTCTTTCTCTCTCTCTCTCTCTGCGTACATCTACACTACTGTTTCCCCCGTGCGGTCGCGCGCGCGTCTGCACGCGTCGCGACGTTCCTCTGTCTCTTCTCGCGTTCGTGTCATCGCGTTTACGCGGCTCGATCGTCATTGTTACTCGCGCTTCGTCGCCTAACTACCTACTATGTCGCGTATGTACGCGTAGTACGTGTGCCGCGCAGACGAACAAGCAGCCGGAGGTGGGACGACGATGTCTGTCGTCAGCGACGACGTCGTCGTTCGCCGAGCTCGCGATACTCCGGATGACGTCTCTTTCTCTCCATGGCGTCCCATCCACCGTTCCGATCCATCCCAATCGGTCACAATGAATTCCCCTCTGCTCGGCCTCGGAGGTTAACAGGTTCCGCGAACGCGTTTTCCGATGGCATGCGTCTAGTTTGCGCGCCGCGCGGGCTGCTCCTGTCCTCCAGCTCCGATTTTCATTTCACGCTACCTCCACCGACACTTTACCCTAATTTCCTCTCTTCTTTCCATTCTTTACCGTGTCACGTCACTGAAAACAGCTTTTCCAGTCCTTTCCATCTTCTTTTCCTCGATAGACACTCTGCTACCGTGCTACCGTCTTCTATCGTTTTAAAACATCGTTACAGTGGTATCGGATAATTTATTCGCGATTCTCAGATGATGAATCGCAACCTTTTGTCTTCGATTTTTGAAGTAGCGAACAGTGATTATTTGTTTAAGTGAACAAATGTGTGGAGCACACGCTGCGTCTTGTAATTCTTGCTAATTTGTTTTCGGATTTACTCGAGGAATCTGTGATAAAACTTAACTGTGAAGAAACCAGTTACATTGGCGAACGTAATGTCTTCTTCCTAAGCGAGGCAAAAGCTCTGTTCTAAATAGGTTGTCGTTGTAATTAAGATAAAGATCCGCGACTTGAAATTGGGATATTTGTGTAATTAAATATACGAGGTACGGTGGTCGAGATATTTACCTTGTATATCATCTAAAATAGCTTTGAGATATGCGAAGAGTATTGGAAACATCGGTGTTGAGATAAATCGGAGATGTGCACGAATGATAGGATACTCATTGCTAGGTCAATAGAGATCCGATAATAGTCGTGTTGACCTATCGATATTTCGGATGTGATTATTTATTCAGCCAGATTACCTAGAAATTGTTTGTTTAATACATTGTTATCGTTGCGCTAAAAATACTTCGCCACATTCATATTTGCGAATCACGCAATAGCAGTTGCGTACAATCGATGAACTTTATCGGCTAATTATTAATTTTGAATTCGATCTTCGAATGAAACATCTGATCGAAGAGAGCGACCTAGTTAGTCGCGTAATAATATCTACGTTAGTCACGTGAAGTATGGTATTCTTGCTCTTTTATGGTAATGTTCTGGTGTGTGAACAATGAATCATCTTTCGCAGATTAATCTATCAACTTTAGAAGTATCGGAGTTTTCGAGAGATTCTTTCGTGTATGAATTCTTACGCGTCGGAAGTAAATATTGTCCAACGGAGACACAGTTTCTTTAAGGATAGAAAATTGCGAACAATCGTACTCGCTAACAAAACTAATAACTCCGATAATGTATCGATACATCGCTTTGTTTAAATTGGTTACATTATTTGATCAAGAGTATCGATCCTTGGTCAAGCGTTAGAAAATGATTTCAAACAAATCGACTTATTTTACTCGTAACATATGTAACCATGCTTTTCAATATCTTTAATGTAATTGAAGATTAATTAATTGTATCTTGTAACAATGATCTTTTTCGAATTACACTTCAAACAGAGTTTCTTATATCAGAAGTTAGATCTGTTCTAATTTTTCTATCTTAAGAAATGATTCTGATCAATGAATTTCTTCTACCGATCTTTCTTTACAAAGAATGTGTACGAGGAGAATTAACTCGTGGATTTAAAAAAAATTCGATGTTTTATCAATTTTCTCCCGCAGAAGATGAATTTCCACTCGAACCAACGTTTTCTTGACTCTCCTCGTTTCCACGTAATTTCTTGGTCTAAAAGAGAAGAAAAAACATTCGATCAATCGATTTTATCAATTTCCATGTTAAGCAACGTTGATTCTTCTTCTTATCGTGAAACATATCCAAGTAATTTCTTAATTTTAGCCATTTTAGATCCGATCGGTCATTACGTTTTCACCGATTTTGTTTTGCGCGAGATCGATTTCCATTTCAACCGACGTCCTATAAATTCTCCTCGTCGGCAAGAGAGATAGACTGGATTGATGATTTCGTTCTATTGGACGAAATTCAGTGGAATCACGGAATATCTCGTGGAAAAAGCAACGTCGGAGACTCGCCTCGGAAAGGCGAAAAGAGAAAAGGAGAAGAACCGGTGGTGGAAGAGAGAAATGGTGGAATTGGTGCGAGAACTGGTTCCTTAATCGTTGGATTTGAATTCAGAGATACTTTGAAAATGTTTTCAGCGCCGATCGATATAATTAACACACTGTATGAGTTTACTTCGGGATTATAAATCGCTTTACCAACTGGATTCTACCGGTTTAGAAGCAGTTCTCGTGGGTGTGAGCATTCTGCGGCAAGGAATGCTCGTCTAGCGTTTCTTCGGTGACTTTGGCAGATCCTCCGCTGGTTCTCGAATATCGTCCAGCAAACAACCTGATCACGATTATCGAAAGACTCATTCGGTTTCTCCACGCGTTCGCCACGGCTGATTTTCGTTCAGAGAGCAACCGGGATCATGGTTATTTTTCACAGACTTATACGATACTGGAAAGACCGAGATATCTCGTTGCTCGAACCCGGCGTGGAACATGTGAAAAGACGAGGTATCTTGTTACTGGAACAGTGAATGGGTCACAGTCCTTGATTCGTTAAAAAAATCGCCCGTGATAGAACCGATGGTCCGTATCGTGGGACATCGTGCTTTAACCCTTCGTTGTCCTATGCAAATATTTATTTTTATGTCCCCCCTCTGCTTAGGCAAATTTTTTTTTGCAAAACTCAACTTCTCGATAAATTTCCGATCCACGAAAGGAAAAATACAAATTTATCCCCAAGTATAACGAGATAAGAGTAGAACAAGCATTTTGACGCGAAAATGAAGAAAAATATCCGAGTTAACCGATATTATACTTTGATCGGCTGGTATATTTCGCAAAGATTTATCCTCGTCGTTACTTTCTAGCAATTAATTGTCGAAACTTGGATCGATCCTTAGGAAATAAAACGCGAACGATCGATCAAGCGAATCGCGGTGATATAGGAAACGATTGGTGACCGGAAATTAAGATGACGATTAGGTTTCTTGGAGTCTCGAGGCAAGTGTTGATATGTCCAATACAGTGAGGAATAATTGCAAGTTAGCTAGGATACTTGATAATTTGGCCAAAATTACGAGCAGAGGAATCGAAGTCGTTTTGCTTGTTTCCATAATGGGAAACGTAGAATCTGACGAAGGAAACGTAAGAGAAATTCTAGCGATTACCGTCGATATCCTGCGAGACTTCGATATTACGACTAGATCCTACCAGTTCAAAAGTAGAACACCGATTTCCGTGGTTGTTCTGCGGGTTCTTGTCCCATAATATCCGCCAAGGAACAGTAAATTGATCCACGGCCGCACGTTCGAAATCTGAAAATACACCTGGACTTTGCTGGATATCTTAATCTCTATCGAAAGAATATTTTCCAACCGTTTATCATGCTACAATCGCCTAAGTCGATTATCGGAAATATCGATCTCGAAGCAGCCAGCTTCCATTTTTCCTTTCCTCGAATAATAAATACGATTATTTATTTTATTGTCTGTTTTTATTTTACCGTTTCATTGCATTCGCGTATCTAACCAAATTTCGAAGATCGCGAATCGATTGGTGAACGTAATCGAGGTATTCGAAATTTAAATAAATGACGTTTAAACTTGCTAGAATTCTCTTAATTAAAACATCGCTTGCTAGTTATTTATTACGCTACAATTCTGAATATAACATGACCATCTCCGATCTTTTCTCTTTCCTCGAATACTCGATACGACATGACAGTCCTATTCGTCTCTTCCATTAATTTCTCCTGTCTAACGAAGTTTCAAAAATTTGCAAATCGATTCGCGAACATGTACCCACCCGTACGAAATATAAATTTACGGACTGCGAATCTGCTGAATGATTTTTTCAACGCAAACACGAAACGTGGTTCAACTTGGAGATAGATATCAAAAGTATCCTGATAACGTGGATTTTGAAATTGCATCTGGTTAACGTTAATCGAAACGAGAGGAGGAAAGAATGGGAGAAAAAAAAGCGAGAAGAAACGGATTTCCATTGGTCGAATCTCAGTTCGCGTTCTCCGTTCTGAAACGCGAACCTGTTTCTCGCAAATCTGTGCTTCCGCATGCATATTCATCGAGAGTCGAACATAATAAAATTTGAAGGCATATCGATTTCTACGAAGCCGTGACGTCACGCGAAAAACCGTATAATTTCACAAGCTACGAGTTAAGAAAACACGTTCAGCCCGAGGAATTTCATTAAGCCTTACAGGATTCCTCCGGAGTGGCTCTCGCAGAGCAGAGATAAATTGACGAATTTATGTACGGGCCGATCGACGGAAAGATTCGAAAATTGACGTTTTACCCCGGTAATATATCGCCGCCGTTTGATTCTAGTTTGAATAACACGTATAGTGTTAAGAAACACGGCAAACACCTGCCGAAGGTATTTCGAATTGCGTTTGAAAGTCGCGAACGAGCCAAGAGATCTCAGCCTTAATCCCGATCCAAAGTCACATTTCAACGTCTCCGTGAGAAATTCAGTCGTAAAATACGGTTGTATAGAGTACAATGTAGTTGACGGGTTTTGAATGGAACGAGTTATATTAAAGAAGAATTTTTGAAAGGCTTTTTTAATAAAAAAGTTCGACAAGAATCTTGGGTATGAAGTAGCTGAAGAATTATCGATGTAAATTCTTTTAAAATCGGATTAAAACGAAAAAAACGAATCGACATTAGATCAAAACTTTATTTTTGAATCGATATTCATTTCTATTGATGTTACAAGTTCCTTATACAACAATGGTATCTTCGCGAAATTATTTTCTAATTTTCGTACAACCTTCAATGCTCTTCCTTGCAAACATTTCCGTTCACTGTCTAATCGTTGGAGTACTTTCATAAGTAAGAAACGTTGGCGAGCTCGTTCGCGATCGACATTCTTAGATTTGGAGGCATTTTGGAGAGGCTTTTTTAATAAAAAGGTTCGAGGAGAATCTTGGGTATGAAGTAGCTGAAGAATTATCGATGTAAATTCTTTTAAAATCGGATTAAGACGAAAAAACGAATCGATATTACATCAAAACTTTATTTTTGAATTGATATTCCTTTCGACTGATGTTATAAGTTCCTTATACGACAATGGGACCTTTGCAGAATTATTTTATAATTTTGGCTCAACCCTTAATGCTCTTTCTTCCAAACATTTCTGTTCACCGTCTAATCGTTGAAGTACTTTCATACGTAAGAAATGCTGGCGAGCTCGTTTGAAATCGACATCTTTAGATTTGGTGGCATTTTGGAGAGGCTTTTTTAATAAAAATGTTCGAGGAGAATCTTGGGTGTGAAGTAGCTGAAAAATTATCGATGTAAATTCTTTTAACCCTTTGCGGTCGGTGTCCCCGTTACAGGGACATTTTTAAATCGTAAAAGTCGACTTTAGAACGTTACAGAGATTTTAAATTTTGTATTCTTACGTGTTATAAGTAGTATTAAACGCAACAAATTGCTTTTAACAAATACCGTGCGCTTTAATATCTATATATTAACTTTAAATTCTTGTTTGAAAAAGTAACTACGAAACTGCCGACTGTAAAGGGTTAAAGTCGGATTAAGACGAAAAAACGAATCGATATTACATCAAAACTTTAATTTTGAATCGATATTCCTTTCTATTGATGTTACACGTTCCTTATACGACAATGGTACCCTTCGCGGAATTATTTTC
>NW_027469935.1:0-52084 GCF_051020765.1 Lasioglossum baleicum | reverse complement strand
TCCTCTCGCACGTGTTTTTACTGGACTAGCCTGCGGGATGCATCCTCTCGCACGTGTTTTTACTCGACCTGCCTGCGGGATGCACCCTCTCGCACGTGTTTTTACTCGACTAGCCTGCGGGATGCATGCTCTCGCACGTGTTTTTACTCGACTAGCCTGCGGGATGCATCCTCTCGCACGTGTTTTTACTCGACTAGCCTGCGGGATGCATCCTCCCGCACGTGTTTTTACTCGACTAGCCTGCGGGATGCATCCTCTCGCACGCGTTTTTGCTCGACTAGCCTGCAGGATGCATCCACTCGCACGTGTTTTTGTTCGACTAGCCTGCGGGATGCATCCTCTCGCACGTGTTTTTGCTCGACTAGCCTGCGGGATGCATCCTCTCGCACGTGTTTTTGCTCGACTAGCCTGCGGGATGCATCCACTCGCACGTGTTTTTACTCGACTAGCCTGCGGGATGCATCCTCTCGCACGTGTTATTGCTCGACTAGCCTGCGGGATGCATCCTCTCGCACGTGTTTTTGCTCGACTAGCCTGCGGGATGCATCCTCTCGCACGTCTTTTTACTCGACTAGCCTGCGGGATATATCCTCTCGCACGTGTTTTTACTCGACTAGCCTGCGGGATGCATCCTCTCGCACGTGTTTTTACTCGACTAGCCTGCGGGATGCACCCTCTCGCACGTGTTTTTACTGGACTAGCCTGCGGGATGCATCCTCTCGCACGTGTTTTTACTCGACCAGCCTGCGGGATGCACCCTCTCGCACGTGTTTTTACTCGACTAGCCTGCGGGATGCATCCTCTCGCACGTGTTTTTACTCGACTAGCCTGCGGGATGCATCCTCTCGCACGTGTTTTTACTCGACTAGCCTGCGGGATGCATCCTCTCGCACGTGTTTTTACTCGACTAGCCTGCGGGATGCATCCTCTCGCACGTGTTTTTACTGGACTAGCCTGCGGGATGCATCCTCTCGCACGTGTTTTTACTCGACCAGCCTGCGGGATGCACCCTCTCGCACGTGTTTTTACTCGACTAGCCTGCGGGATGCATGCTCTCGCACGTGTTTTTACTCGACTAGCCTGCGGGATGTATCCTCTCGCACGTGTTTTTACTCCACTAGCCTGCGGGATGCATCCTCTCGCACGTGTTTTTACTCGACTAGACTGCGGGGTGCATCCTCTCGCACGTGTTTTTACTCGACTAGCCATGCGCATCCCAAAAAACCTGCGCATGCGCATCCCAAAAAACCTGCGCATGCGCATCCCACAAAACCTCGCACGTGTTTTTACTCGACTAGCCTGCGGGATGCATCCTCTCGCACGTGTTTTTACTCGACTAGCCTGCGGGATGCATCCTCTCGCACGTGTTTTTACTCGACTAGCCTGCGGGATGCATCCTCACGCACGTGTTTTTACTCGACTAGCCTGCGGGATGCATCCTCTCGCACGTGTTTTTACTCGACTAGCCTGCGGGATGCATCCTCTCGCACGTGTTTTTACTCGACTAGCCTGCGGGATGCATGCTCTCGCACGTGTTTTTACTCGACTAGCCTGCGGGATGTATCCTCTCGCACGTGTTTTTACTCCACTAGCCTGCGGGATGCATCCTCCCGCACGTGTTTTTACTCGACTAGCCTGCGGGATGCATCCTCTCGCACGCGTTTTTGCTCGACTAGCCTGCGGGATGCATCCACTCGCACGTGTTTTTGCTCGACTAGCCTGCGGGATGCATCCTCTCGCACGTGTTTTTGCTCGACTAGCCTGCGGGATGCATCCACTCGCACGTGTTTTTACTCGACTAGCCTGCGGGATGCATCCTCTCGCACGTGTTTTTACTCGACTAGCCTGCGGTATGCATCCTCTCGCACGTGTTTTTACTCGACTAGCCTGCGGGGTGCATCCTCTCGCACGTGTTTTTACTCGACTAGCCTGCGGGATGCATCCTCACGCACGTGTTTTACTCCACTAGCCTGCAGGATGCATCCTCCCGCACGTGTTTTTTACTCGACTAGCCTGCGGGATGCATCCTCCCGCACGTGTTTTTACTCGACTAGCCTGCGGGATGCATCCTCTCGCACGCGTTTTTGCTCGACTAGCCTGCGGGATGCATCCTCTCGCACGTGTTTTTGCTCGACTAGCCTGCGGGATGCATCCTCTCGCACGTGTTTTTGCTCGACTAGCCTGCGAGATGCATCCTCTCGCACGAGTTTTTACTCGACTAGCCTGCGGAATGCATCCTCTCGCACGTGTTTTTTACTCGACTAGCCTGCGGGATGCATCCTCTCGCACGTGTTTTTACTGGACTAGCCTGCGGGATGCATCCTCTCGCACGTGTTTTTACTCGACCAGCCTGCGGGATGCACCCTCTCGCACGTGTTTTTACTCGACTAGCCTGCGGGATGCATGCTCTCGCACGTGGTTTTTACTCGACTAGCCTGCGGGATGCATCCTCTCGCACGTGTTTTTGCTCGACTAGCCTGCGGGATGCATCCTCTCGCACGTGTTTTTACTGGACTAGCCTGCGGGATGCATCCTCTCGCACGTGTTTTTGCTCGACTAGCCTGCGGGATGCATCCTCTCGCACGTGTTTTTGCTCGACTAGCCTGCGGGATGCATCCTCTCGCACGTGTTTTTACTGGACTAGCCTGCGGGATGCATCCTCTCGCACGTGTTTTTTACTCGACCTGCCTGCGGGATGCACCCTCTCGCACGTGTTTTTACTCGACTAGCCTGCGGGATGCATGCTCTCGCACGTGTTTTTACTCGACTAGCCTGCGGGATGCATCCTCTCGCACGTGTTTTTACTCGACTAGCCTGCGGGATGCATCCTCCCGCACGTGTTTTTACTCGACTAGCCTGCGGGATGCATCCTCTCGCACGCGTTTTTGCTCGACTAGCCTGCAGGATGCATCCACTCGCACGTGTTTTTGTTCGACTAGCCTGCGGGATGCATCCTCTCGCACGTGTTTTTGCTCGACTAGCCTGCGGGATGCATCCACTCGCACGTGTTTTTACTCGACTAGCCTGCGGGATGCATCCTCTCGCACGTGTTTTTGCTCGACTAGCCTGCGGGATGCATCCTCTCGCACGTGTTTTTGCTCGACTAGCCTGCGGGATGCATCCTCTCGCACGTGTTTTTGCTCGACTAGCCTGCGGGATGCATCCTCTCGCACGTGTTTTTGCTCGACTAGCCTGCGGGATGCATCCTCTCGCACGTGTTTTTACTGGACTAGCCTGCGGGATGCATCCTCTCGCACGTGTTTTTACTCGACCTGCCTGCGGGATGCACCCTCTCGCACGTGTTTTTACTCGACTAGCCTGCGGGATGCATGCTCTCGCACGTGTTTTTACTCGACTAGCCTGCGGGATGCATCCTCTCGCACGTGTTTTTACTCGACTAGCCTGCGGGATGCATCCTCTCGCGCGTCTTTTTACTCGACTAGCCTGCGGGATGCATCCTCTCGCACGTGTTTTTACTCGACTAGCCTGCGGGATGCATCCTCTCGCACGTGTTTTTACTGGACTAGCCTGCGGGATATATCCTCTCGCACGTGTTTTTACTCGACTAGCCTGCGGGATGCATCCTCTCGCACGTGTTTTTACTCGACTAGCCTGCGGGATGCATCCTCTCGCACGTGTTTTTACTCGACTAGCCTGCGGGATGCATCCTCTCGCACGTGTTTTTACTCGACCAGCCTGCGGGATGCACCCTCTCGCACGTGTTTTTACTCGACTAGCCTGCGGGATGCATCCTCTCGCACGTGTTTTTACTCGACTAGCCTGCGGGATGCATCCTCTCGCACGTGTTTTTACTCGACTAGCCTGCGGGATATATCCTCTCGCACGTGTTTTTACTCGACTAGCCTGCGGGATGCACCCTCTCGCACGTGTTTTTACTGGACTAGCCTGCGGGATGCATCCTCTCGCACGTGTTTTTACTCGACCAGCCTGCGGGATGCACCCTCTCGCACGTGTTTTTACTCGACTAGCCTGCGGGATGCATCCTCTCGCACGTGTTTTTACTCGACTAGCCTGCGGGATGCATCCTCTCGCACGTGTTTTTACTCGACTAGCCTGCGGGATGCATCCTCTCGCACGTGTTTTTACTCGACTAGCCTGCGGGATGCATCCTCTCGCACGTGTTTTTACTGGACTAGCCTGCGGGATGCATCCTCTCGCACGTGTTTTTGCTCGACTAGCCTGCGGGATGCATCCTCTCGCACGTGTTTTTGCTCGACTAGCCTGCGGGATGCATCCTCTCGCACGTGTTTTTACTGGACTAGCCTGCGGGATGCATCCTCTCGCACGTGTTTTTACTCGACCTGCCTGCGGGATGCACCCTCTCGCACGTGTTTTTACTCGACTAGCCTGCGGGATGCATGCTCTCGCACGTGTTTTTACTCGACTAGCCTGCGGGATGCATCCTCTCGCACGTGTTTTTACTCGACTAGCCTGCGGGATGCATCCTCTCGCGCGTCTTTTTACTCGACTAGCCTGCGGGATGCATCCTCTCGCACGTGTTTTTACTCGACTAGCCTGCGGGATGCATCCTCTCGCACGTGTTTTTACTGGACTAGCCTGCGGGATATATCCTCTCGCACGTGTTTTTACTCGACTAGCCTGCGGGATGCATCCTCTCGCACGTGTTTTTACTCGACTAGCCTGCGGGATGCATCCTCTCGCACGTGTTTTTACTCGACTAGCCTGCGGGATGCATCCTCTCGCACGTGTTTTTACTCGACCAGCCTGCGGGATGCACCCTCTCGCACGTGTTTTTACTCGACTAGCCTGCGGGATGCATCCTCTCGCACGTGTTTTTACTCGACTAGCCTGCGGGATGCATCCTCTCGCACGTGTTTTTACTCGACTAGCCTGCGGGATATATCCTCTCGCACGTGTTTTTACTCGACTAGCCTGCGGGATGCACCCTCTCGCACGTGTTTTTACTGGACTAGCCTGCGGGATGCATCCTCTCGCACGTGTTTTTACTCGACCAGCCTGCGGGATGCACCCTCTCGCACGTGTTTTTACTCGACTAGCCTGCGGGATGCATCCTCTCGCACGTGTTTTTACTCGACTAGCCTGCGGGATGCATCCTCTCGCACGTGTTTTTACTCGACTAGCCTGCGGGATGCATCCTCTCGCACGTGTTTTTACTCGACTAGCCTGCGGGATGCATCCTCTCGCACGTGTTTTTACTGGACTAGCCTGCGGGATGCATCCTCTCGCACGTGTTTTTACTCGACCCAGCCTGCGGGATGCACCCTCTCGCACGTGTTTTTACTCGACTAGCCTGCGGGATGCATGCTCTCGCACGTGTTTTTTACTCGACTAGCCTGCGGGATGTATCCTCTCGCACGTGTTTTTACTCCACTAGCCTGCGGGATGCATCCTCCCGCACGTGTTTTTACTCGACTAGCCTGCGGGATGCATCCTCTCGCACGCGTTTTTGCTCGACTAGCCTGCGGGATGCATCCACTCGCACGTGTTTTTGCTCGACTAGCCTGCGGGATGCATCCTCTCGCACGTGTTTTTGCTCGACTAGCCTGCGGGATGCATCCACTCGCACGTGTTTTTACTCGACTAGCCTGCGAGATGCATCCTCTCGCACGTGTTTTTGCTCGACTAGCCTGCGGGATGCATCCTCCCGCACGTGTTTTTGCTCGACTAACCTGCGGGATGCATCCTCTCGCACGTGTTTTTGCTCGACTAGCCTGCGGGATGCATCCTCTCGCACGTGTTTTTGCTCGACTAGCCTGCGGGATGCATCCTCTCGCACGTGTTTTTACTGGACTAGCCTGCGGGATGCATCCTCTCGCACGTGTTTTTACTCGACCTGCCTGCGGGATGCACCCTCTCGCACGTGTTTTTTACTCGACTAGCCTGCGGGATGCATGCTCTCGCACGTGTTTTTACTCGACTAGCCTGGGGGATGCATCCTCTCGCACGTGTTTTTACTCGACTAGCCTGCGGGATGCATCCTCTCGCACGTGTTTTTGCTCGACTAGCCTGCGGGATGCATCCTCTCGCACGTGTTTTTACTCGACTAGCCTGCGGGATGCATCCTCTCGCACGTGTTTTTACTCGACTAGCCTGCGGGATGCATCCTCTCGCACGTGTTTTTACTGACTAGCCTGCGGGATATATCCTCTCGCACGTGTTTTTACTCGACTAGCCTGCGGGGTGCATCCTCTCGCACGTGTTTTTACTCGACTAGCCATGCGCATCCCAAAAAACCTGCGCATGCGCATCCCAAAAAACCTGCGCATGCGCATCCCAAAAAACCTGCGCATGCGCATCCAAAAAACCTGCGCATGCGCATCCCACAAAACCTCGCACGTGTTTTTACTCGACTAGCCTGCGGGATGCATCCTCTCGCACGTGTTTTTACTCGACTAGCCTGCGGGATGCATGCTCTCGCACGTGTTTTTACTCGACTAGCCTGCGGGATGCATCCTCACGCACGTGTTTTACTCCACTAGCCTGCAGGATGCATCCTCTCGCACGTGTTTTTACTCGACTAGCCTGCGGGATGCATCCTCCCGCACGTGTTTTTACTCGACTAGCCTGCGGGATGCATCCTCTCGCACGCGTTTTTGCTCGACTAGCCTGCGGGATGCATCCTCTCGCACGTGTTTTTGCTCGACTAGCCTGCGGGATGCATCCTCTCGCACGTGTTTTTGCTCGACTAGCCTGCGGGATGCATCCTCTCGCACGTGTTTTTACTCGACTAGCCTGCGGGATGCATCCTCTCGCACGTGTTTTTACTCGACTAGCCTGCGGGATGCATCCTCTCGCACGTGTTTTTACTCGACTAGCCTGCGGGATGCATCCTCTCGCACGTGTTTTTACTCGACTAGCCTGCGGGATGCATCCTCTCGCACGTGTTTTTGCTCGACTAGCCTGCGGGATGCATCCTCTCGCACGTGTTTTTACTGGACTAGCCTGCGGGATGCATCCTTTCGCACGTGTTTTTACTCGACCTGCCTGCGGGATGCACCCTCTCGCACGTGTTTTTACTCGACTAGCCTGCGGGATGCATCCTCTCGCACGTGTTTTTACTGGACTAGCCTGCGGGATGCATCCTCTCGCACGTGTTTTTACTCGACCTGCCTGCGGGATGCACCCTCTCGCACGTGTTTTTACTCGACTAGCCTGCGGGATGCATGCTCTCGCACGTGTTTTTACTCGACTAGCCTGCGGGATGCATCCTCTCGCACGTGTTTTTACTCGACTAGCCTGCGGGATGCATCCTCTCGCACGTGTTTTTGCTCGACTAGCCTGCGGGATGCATCCTCTCGCACGTGTTTTTACTCAACTAGCCTGCGGGATGCATCCTCTCGCACGTGTTTTTACTCGACTAGCCTGCGGGATGCATCCTCTCGCACGTGTTTTTACTCGACTAGCCTGCGGGATGCATCCTCTCGCACGTGTTTTTACTCGACTAGCCTGGGGATGCATCCTCACGCACGTGTTTTTACTCGACTAGCCTGCGCGATGCATCCTCTCGCACGTGTTTTTACTCGACTAGCCTGCGGGATGCATCCTCTCGCACGTGTTTTTACTCGACTAGCCTGCGGGATGCATGCTCTCGCACGTGTTTTTACTCGACTAGCCTGCGGGATGTATCCTCTCGCACGTGTTTTTACTCCACTAGCCTGCGGGATGCATCCTCCCGCACGTGTTTTTACTCGACTAGCCTGCGGGATGCATCCTCTCGCACGCGTTTTTGCTCGACTAGCCTGCGGGATGCATCCACTCGCACGTGTTTTTGCTCGACTAGCCTGCGGGATGCATCCTCTCGCACGTGTTTTTGCTCGACTAGCCTGCGGGATGCATCCACTCGCACGTGTTTTTACTCGACTAGCCTGCGGGATGCATCCTCTCGCACGTGTTTTTACTCGACTAGCCTGCGGGGTGCATCCTCTCGCACGTGTTTTTACTCGACTAGCCTGCGGGGTGCATCCTCTCGCACGTGTTTTTACTCGACTAGCCATGCGCATCCCAAAAAACCTGCGCATGCGCATCCCACAAAACCTCGCACGTGTTTTTACTCGACTAGCCTGCGGGATGCATCCTCTCGCACGTGTTTTTACTCGACTAGCCTGCGGGATGCATCCTCTCGCACGTGTTTTTACTCGACTAGCCTGCGGGATGCATCCACTCGCACGTGTTTTTACTCGACTAGCCTGCGAGATGCATCCTCTCGCACGTGTTTTTTGCTCGACTAGCCTGCGGGATGCATCCTCCCGCACGTGTTTTTGCTCGACTAACCTGCGGGATGCATCCTCTCGCACGTGTTTTTGCTCGACTAGCCTGCGGGATGCATCCTCTCGCACGTGTTTTTGCTCGACTAGCCTGCGGGATGCATCCTCTCGCACGTGTTTTTACTGGACTAGCCTGCGGGATGCATCCTCTCGCACGTGTTTTTACTCGACCTGCCTGCGGGATGCACCCTCTCGCACGTGTTTTTACTCGACTAGCCTGCGGGATGCATGCTCTCGCACGTGTTTTTACTCGACTAGCCTGGGGGATGCATCCTCTCGCACGTGTTTTTACTCGACTAGCCTGCGGGATGCATCCTCTCGCACGTGTTTTTGCTCGACTAGCCTGCGGGATGCATCCTCTCGCACGTGTTTTTACTCGACTAGCCTGCGGGATGCATCCTCTCGCACGTGTTTTTACTCGACTAGCCTGCGGGATGCATCCTCTCGCACGTGTTTTTACTGGACTAGCCTGCGGGATATATCCTCTCGCACGTGTTTTTACTCGACTAGCCTGCGGGGTGCATCCTCTCGCACGTGTTTTTACTCGACTAGCCATGCGCATCCCAAAAAACCTGCGCATGCGCATCCCAAAAAACCTGCGCATGCGCATCCCAAAAAACCTGCGCATGCGCATCCCACAAAACCTCGCACGTGTTTTTACTCGACTAGCCTGCGGGATGCATCCTCTCGCACGTGTTTTTACTCGACTAGCCTGCGGGATGCATGCTCTCGCACGTGTTTTTACTCGACTAGCCTGCGGGATGCATCCTCACGCACGTGTTTTACTCCACTAGCCTGCAGGATGCATCCTCTCGCACGTGTTTTTACTCGACTAGCCTGCGGGATGCATCCTCCCGCACGTGTTTTTACTCGACTAGCCTGCGGGATGCATCCTCTCGCACGCGTTTTTGCTCGACTAGCCTGCGGGATGCATCCTCTCGCACGTGTTTTTGCTCGACTAGCCTGCGGGATGCATCCTCTCGCACGTGTTTTTGCTCGACTAGCCTGCGGGATGCATCCTCTCGCACGTGTTTTTACTCGACTAGCCTGCGGGATGCATCCTCTCGCACGTGTTTTTACTCGACTAGCCTGCGGGATGCATCCTCTCGCACGTGTTTTTACTCGACTAGCCTGCGGGATGCATCCTCTCGCACGTGTTTTTACTCGACTAGCCTGCGGGATGCATCCTCTCGCACGTGTTTTTGCTCGACTAGCCTGCGGGATGCATCCTCTCGCACGTGTTTTTACTGGACTAGCCTGCGGGATGCATCCTCTCGCACGTGTTTTTACTCGACCTGCCTGCGGGATGCACCCTCTCGCACGTGTTTTTACTCGACTAGCCTGCGGGATGCATCCTCTCGCACGTGTTTTTACTGGACTAGCCTGCGGGATGCATCCTCTCGCACGTGTTTTTACTCGACCTGCCTGCGGGATGCACCCTCTCGCACGTGTTTTTACTCGACTAGCCTGCGGGATGCATGCTCTCGCACGTGTTTTTACTCGACTAGCCTGCGGGATGCATCCTCTCGCACGTGTTTTTACTCGACTAGCCTGCGGGATGCATCCTCTCGCACGTGTTTTTACTCGACTAGCCTGCGGGATGCATCCTCTCGCACGTGTTTTTGCTCGACTAGCCTGCGGGATGCATCCTCTCGCACGTGTTTTTACTCAACTAGCCTGCGGGATGCATCCTCTCGCACGTGTTTTTACTCGACTAGCCTGCGGGATGCATCCTCTCGCACGTGTTTTTACTCGACTAGCCTGCGGGATGCATCCTCTCGCACGTGTTTTTACTCGACTAGCCTGGGGATGCATCCTCACGCACGTGTTTTTACTCGACTAGCCTGCGGGATGCATCCTCTCGCACGTGTTTTTACTCGACTAGCCTGCGGGATGCATCCTCTCGCACGTGTTTTTACTCGACTAGCCTGCGGGATGCATGCTCTCGCACGTGTTTTTACTCGACTAGCCTGCGGGATGTATCCTCTCGCACGTGTTTTTACTCCACTAGCCTGCGGGATGCATCCTCCCGCACGTGTTTTTACTCGACTAGCCTGCGGGATGCATCCTCTCGCACGCGTTTTTGCTCGACTAGCCTGCGGGATGCATCCTCTCGCACGTGTTTTTACTGGACTAGCCTGCGGGATGCATCCTCTCGCACGTGTTTTTGCTCGACTAGCCTGCGGGATGCATCCACTCGCACGTGTTTTTACTCGACTAGCCTGGGGGATGCATCCTCTCGCACGTGTTTTTACTCGACTAGCCTGCGGGATGCATCCTCTCGCACGTGTTTTTGCTCGACTAGCCTGCGGGATGCATCCTCTCGCACGTGTTTTTACTCGACTAGCCTGCGGGATGCATCCTCTCGCACGTGTTTTTACTCGACTAGCCTGCGGGATGCATCCTCTCGCACGTGTTTTTACTGGACTAGCCTGCGGGATATATCCTCTCGCACGTGTTTTTACTCGACTAGCCTGCGGGGTGCATCCTCTCGCACGTGTTTTTACTCGACTAGCCATGCGCATCCCAAAAAACCTGCGCATGCGCATCCCAAAAAACCTGCGCATGCGCATCCCAAAAAACCTGCGCATGCGCATCCCACAAAACCTCGCACGTGTTTTTACTCGACTAGCCTGCGGGATGCATCCTCTCGCACGTGTTTTTACTCGACTAGCCTGCGGGATGCATGCTCTCGCACGTGTTTTTACTCGACTAGCCTGCGGGATGCATCCTCACGCACGTGTTTTACTCCACTAGCCTGCAGGATGCATCCTCTCGCACGTGTTTTTACTCGACTAGCCTGCGGGATGCATCCTCCCGCACGTGTTTTTACTCGACTAGCCTGCGGGATGCATCCTCTCGCACGCGTTTTTGCTCGACTAGCCTGCGGGATGCATCCTCTCGCACGTGTTTTTGCTCGACTAGCCTGCGGGATGCATCCTCTCGCACGTGTTTTTGCTCGACTAGCCTGCGGGATGCATCCTCTCGCACGTGTTTTTACTCGACTAGCCTGCGGGATGCATCCTCTCGCACGTGTTTTTACTCGACTAGCCTGCGGGATGCATCCTCTCGCACGTGTTTTTACTCGACTAGCCTGCGGGATGCATCCTCTCGCACGTGTTTTTACTCGACTAGCCTGCGGGATGCATCCTCTCGCACGTGTTTTTGCTCGACTAGCCTGCGGGATGCATCCTCTCGCACGTGTTTTTACTGGACTAGCCTGCGGGATGCATCCTCTCGCACGTGTTTTTACTCGACCTGCCTGCGGGATGCACCCTCTCGCACGTGTTTTTACTCGACTAGCCTGCGGGATGCATCCTCTCGCACGTGTTTTTACTGGACTAGCCTGCGGGATGCATCCTCTCGCACGTGTTTTTACTCGACCTGCCTGCGGGATGCACCCTCTCGCACGTGTTTTTACTCGACTAGCCTGCGGGATGCATGCTCTCGCACGTGTTTTTACTCGACTAGCCTGCGGGATGCATCCTCTCGCACGTGTTTTTACTCGACTAGCCTGCGGGATGCATCCTCTCGCACGTGTTTTTGCTCGACTAGCCTGCGGGATGCATCCTCTCGCACGTGTTTTTACTCAACTAGCCTGCGGGATGCATCCTCTCGCACGTGTTTTTACTCGACTAGCCTGCGGGATGCATCCTCTCGCACGTGTTTTTACTCGACTAGCCTGCGGGATGCATCCTCTCGCACGTGTTTTTACTCGACTAGCCTGGGGATGCATCCTCACGCACGTGTTTTTACTCGACTAGCCTGCGGGATGCATCCTCTCGCACGTGTTTTTACTCGACTAGCCTGCGGGATGCATCCTCTCGCACGTGTTTTTACTCGACTAGCCTGCGGGATGCATGCTCTCGCACGTGTTTTTACTCGACTAGCCTGCGGGATGTATCCTCTCGCACGTGTTTTTACTCCACTAGCCTGCGGGATGCATCCTCCCGCACGTGTTTTTACTCGACTAGCCTGCGGGATGCATCCTCTCGCACGCGTTTTTGCTCGACTAGCCTGCGGGATGCATCCACTCGCACGTGTTTTTGCTCGACTAGCCTGCGGGATGCATCCTCTCGCACGTGTTTTTGCTCGACTAGCCTGCGGGATGCATCCACTCGCACGTGTTTTTACTCGACTAGCCTGCGGGATGCATCCTCTCGCACGTGTTTTTACTCGACTAGCCTGCGGGGTGCATCCTCTCGCACGTGTTTTTACTCGACTAGCCTGCGGGGTGCATCCTCTCGCACGTGTTTTTACTCGACTAGCCATGCGCATCCCAAAAAACCTGCGCATGCGCATCCCACAAAACCTCGCACGTGTTTTTACTCGACTAGCCTGCGGGATGCATCCTCTCGCACGTGTTTTTACTCGACTAGCCTGCGGGATGCATCCTCTCGCACGTGTTTTTACTCGACTAGCCTGCGGGATGCATCCACTCGCACGTGTTTTTACTCGACTAGCCTGCGAGATGCATCCTCTCGCACGTGTTTTTGCTCGACTAGCCTGCGGGATGCATCCTCCCGCACGTGTTTTTGCTCGACTAACCTGCGGGATGCATCCTCTCGCACGTGTTTTTGCTCGACTAGCCTGCGGGATGCATCCTCTCGCACGTGTTTTTGCTCGACTAGCCTGCGGGATGCATCCTCTCGCACGTGTTTTTACTCGACCTGCCTGCGGGATGCACCCTCTCGCACGTGTTTTTACTCGACTAGCCTGCGGGATGCATGCTCTCGCACGTGTTTTTACTCGACTAGCCTGGGGGATGCATCCTCTCGCACGTGTTTTTACTCGACTAGCCTGCGGGATGCATCCTCTCGCACGTGTTTTTGCTCGACTAGCCTGCGGGATGCATCCTCTCGCACGTGTTTTTACTCGACTAGCCTGCGGGATGCATCCTCTCGCACGTGTTTTTACTCGACTAGCCTGCGGGATGCATCCTCTCGCACGTGTTTTTACTGGACTAGCCTGCGGGATATATCCTCTCGCACGTGTTTTTACTCGACTAGCCTGCGGGGTGCATCCTCTCGCACGTGTTTTTACTCGACTAGCCATGCGCATCCCAAAAAACCTGCGCATGCGCATCCCAAAAAACCTGCGCATGCGCATCCCAAAAAACCTGCGCATGCGCATCCCACAAAACCTCGCACGTGTTTTTACTCGACTAGCCTGCGGGATGCATCCTCTCGCACGTGTTTTTACTCGACTAGCCTGCGGGATGCATGCTCTCGCACGTGTTTTTACTCGACTAGCCTGCGGGATGCATCCTCACGCACGTGTTTTACTCCACTAGCCTGCAGGATGCATCCTCTCGCACGTGTTTTTACTCGACTAGCCTGCGGGATGCATCCTCCCGCACGTGTTTTTACTCGACTAGCCTGCGGGATGCATCCTCTCGCACGCGTTTTTGCTCGACTAGCCTGCGGGATGCATCCTCTCGCACGTGTTTTTGCTCGACTAGCCTGCGGGATGCATCCTCTCGCACGTGTTTTTGCTCGACTAGCCTGCGGGATGCATCCTCTCGCACGTGTTTTTACTCGACTAGCCTGCGGGATGCATCCTCTCGCACGTGTTTTTACTCGACTAGCCTGCGGGATGCATCCTCTCGCACGTGTTTTTACTCGACTAGCCTGCGGGATGCATCCTCTCGCACGTGTTTTTACTCGACTAGCCTGCGGGATGCATCCTCTCGCACGTGTTTTTGCTCGACTAGCCTGCGGGATGCATCCTCTCGCACGTGTTTTTACTGGACTAGCCTGCGGGATGCATCCTCTCGCACGTGTTTTTACTCGACCTGCCTGCGGGATGCACCCTCTCGCACGTGTTTTTACTCGACTAGCCTGCGGGATGCATCCTCTCGCACGTGTTTTTACTGGACTAGCCTGCGGGATGCATCCTCTCGCACGTGTTTTTACTCGACCTGCCTGCGGGATGCACCCTCTCGCACGTGTTTTTACTCGACTAGCCTGCGGGATGCATGCTCTCGCACGTGTTTTTACTCGACTAGCCTGCGGGATGCATCCTCTCGCACGTGTTTTTACTCGACTAGCCTGCGGGATGCATCCTCTCGCACGTGTTTTTACTCGACTAGCCTGCGGGATGCATCCTCTCGCACGTGTTTTTGCTCGACTAGCCTGCGGGATGCATCCTCTCGCACGTGTTTTTACTCAACTAGCCTGCGGGATGCATCCTCTCGCACGTGTTTTTACTCGACTAGCCTGCGGGATGCATCCTCTCGCACGTGTTTTTACTCGACTAGCCTGCGGGATGCATCCTCTCGCACGTGTTTTTACTCGACTAGCCTGGGGATGCATCCTCACGCACGTGTTTTTACTCGACTAGCCTGCGGGATGCATCCTCTCGCACGTGTTTTTACTCGACTAGCCTGCGGGATGCATCCTCTCGCACGTGTTTTTACTCGACTAGCCTGCGGGATGCATGCTCTCGCACGTGTTTTTACTCGACTAGCCTGCGGGATGTATCCTCTCGCACGTGTTTTTACTCCACTAGCCTGCGGGATGCATCCTCCCGCACGTGTTTTTACTCGACTAGCCTGCGGGATGCATCCTCTCGCACGCGTTTTTGCTCGACTAGCCTGCGGGATGCATCCACTCGCACGTGTTTTTGCTCGACTAGCCTGCGGGATGCATCCTCTCGCACGTGTTTTTGCTCGACTAGCCTGCGGGATGCATCCACTCGCACGTGTTTTTACTCGACTAGCCTGCGGGATGCATCCTCTCGCACGTGTTTTTACTCGACTAGCCTGCGGGGTGCATCCTCTCGCACGTGTTTTTACTCGACTAGCCTGCGGGGTGCATCCTCTCGCACGTGTTTTTACTCGACTAGCCATGCGCATCCCAAAAAACCTGCGCATGCGCATCCCACAAAACCTCGCACGTGTTTTTACTCGACTAGCCTGCGGGATGCATCCTCTCGCACGTGTTTTTACTCGACTAGCCTGCGGGATGCATCCTCTCGCACGTGTTTTTACTCGACTAGCCTGCGGGATGCATCCACTCGCACGTGTTTTTACTCGACTAGCCTGCGAGATGCATCCTCTCGCACGTGTTTTTGCTCGACTAGCCTGCGGGATGCATCCTCCCGCACGTGTTTTTGCTCGACTAACCTGCGGGATGCATCCTCTCGCACGTGTTTTTGCTCGACTAGCCTGCGGGATGCATCCTCTCGCACGTGTTTTTGCTCGACTAGCCTGCGGGATGCATCCTCTCGCACGTGTTTTTACTGGACTAGCCTGCGGGATGCATCCTCTCGCACGTGTTTTTACTCGACCTGCCTGCGGGATGCACCCTCTCGCACGTGTTTTTACTCGACTAGCCTGCGGGATGCATGCTCTCGCACGTGTTTTTACTCGACTAGCCTGGGGGATGCATCCTCTCGCACGTGTTTTTACTCGACTAGCCTGCGGGATGCATCCTCTCGCACGTGTTTTTGCTCGACTAGCCTGCGGGATGCATCCTCTCGCACGTGTTTTTACTCGACTAGCCTGCGGGATGCATCCTCTCGCACGTGTTTTTACTCGACTAGCCTGCGGGATGCATCCTCTCGCACGTGTTTTTACTGGACTAGCCTGCGGGATATATCCTCTCGCACGTGTTTTTACTCGACTAGCCTGCGGGGTGCATCCTCTCGCACGTGTTTTTACTCGACTAGCCATGCGCATCCCAAAAAACCTGCGCATGCGCATCCCAAAAAACCTGCGCATGCGCATCCCAAAAAACCTGCGCATGCGCATCCCACAAAACCTCGCACGTGTTTTTACTCGACTAGCCTGCGGGATGCATCCTCTCGCACGTGTTTTTACTCGACTAGCCTGCGGGATGCATGCTCTCGCACGTGTTTTTACTCGACTAGCCTGCGGGATGCATCCTCACGCACGTGTTTTACTCCACTAGCCTGCAGGATGCATCCTCTCGCACGTGTTTTTACTCGACTAGCCTGCGGGATGCATCCTCCCGCACGTGTTTTTACTCGACTAGCCTGCGGGATGCATCCTCTCGCACGCGTTTTTGCTCGACTAGCCTGCGGGATGCATCCTCTCGCACGTGTTTTTGCTCGACTAGCCTGCGGGATGCATCCTCTCGCACGTGTTTTTGCTCGACTAGCCTGCGGGATGCATCCTCTCGCACGTGTTTTTACTCGACTAGCCTGCGGGATGCATCCTCTCGCACGTGTTTTTACTCGACTAGCCTGCGGGATGCATCCTCTCGCACGTGTTTTTACTCGACTAGCCTGCGGGATGCATCCTCTCGCACGTGTTTTTACTCGACTAGCCTGCGGGATGCATCCTCTCGCACGTGTTTTTGCTCGACTAGCCTGCGGGATGCATCCTCTCGCACGTGTTTTTACTGGACTAGCCTGCGGGATGCATCCTCTCGCACGTGTTTTTACTCGACCTGCCTGCGGGATGCACCCTCTCGCACGTGTTTTTACTCGACTAGCCTGCGGGATGCATCCTCTCGCACGTGTTTTTACTGGACTAGCCTGCGGGATGCATCCTCTCGCACGTGTTTTTACTCGACCTGCCTGCGGGATGCACCCTCTCGCACGTGTTTTTACTCGACTAGCCTGCGGGATGCATGCTCTCGCACGTGTTTTTACTCGACTAGCCTGCGGGATGCATCCTCTCGCACGTGTTTTTACTCGACTAGCCTGCGGGATGCATCCTCTCGCACGTGTTTTTGCTCGACTAGCCTGCGGGATGCATCCTCTCGCACGTGTTTTTACTCAACTAGCCTGCGGGATGCATCCTCTCGCACGTGTTTTTACTCGACTAGCCTGCGGGATGCATCCTCTCGCACGTGTTTTTACTCGACTAGCCTGCGGGATGCATCCTCTCGCACGTGTTTTTACTCGACTAGCCTGGGGATGCATCCTCACGCACGTGTTTTTACTCGACTAGCCTGCGGGATGCATCCTCTCGCACGTGTTTTTACTCGACTAGCCTGCGGGATGCATCCTCTCGCACGTGTTTTTACTCGACTAGCCTGCGGGATGCATGCTCTCGCACGTGTTTTTACTCGACTAGCCTGCGGGATGTATCCTCTCGCACGTGTTTTTACTCCACTAGCCTGCGGGATGCATCCTCCCGCACGTGTTTTTACTCGACTAGCCTGCGGGATGCATCCTCTCGCACGCGTTTTTGCTCGACTAGCCTGCGGGATGCATCCACTCGCACGTGTTTTTGCTCGACTAGCCTGCGGGATGCATCCTCTCGCACGTGTTTTTGCTCGACTAGCCTGCGGGATGCATCCACTCGCACGTGTTTTTACTCGACTAGCCTGCGGGATGCATCCTCTCGCACGTGTTTTTACTCGACTAGCCTGCGGGGTGCATCCTCTCGCACGTGTTTTTACTCGACTAGCCTGCGGGGTGCATCCTCTCGCACGTGTTTTTACTCGACTAGCCATGCGCATCCCAAAAAACCTGCGCATGCGCATCCCACAAAACCTCGCACGTGTTTTTACTCGACTAGCCTGCGGGATGCATCCTCTCGCACGTGTTTTTACTCGACTAGCCTGCGGGATGCATCCTCTCGCACGTGTTTTTACTCGACTAGCCTGCGGGATGCATCCTCACGCACGTGTTTTACTCCACTAGCCTGCAGGATGCATCCTCCCGCACGTGTTTTTACTCGACTAGCCTGCGGGATGCATCCTCCCGCACGTGTTTTTACTCGACTAGCCTGCGGGATGCATCCTCTCGCACGCGTTTTTGCTCGACTAGCCTGCGGGATGCATCCTCTCGCACGTGTTTTTGCTCGACTAGCCTGCGGGATGCATCCTCTCGAACGTGTTTTTGCTCGACTAGCCTGCGGGATGCATCCTCTCGCACGTGTTTTTACTCGACTAGCCTGCGGGATGCATCCTCTCGCACGTGTTTTTACTCGACTAGCCTGCGGGAAGCATCCTCTCGCACGTGTTTTTACTCGACTAGCCTGCGGGATGCATTCTCTCGCACGTGTTTTTACTCGACTAGCCTGCGGGATGCATCCTCTCGCACGTGTTTTTACTCGACTAGCCTGCGGGATGCATCCTCTCGCACGTGTTTTTGCTCGACTAGCCTGCGGGATGCATCCTCTCGCACGTGTTTTTGCTCGACTAGCCTGCGGGATGCATCCTCTCGCACGTGTTTTTGCTCGACTAGCCTGCGGGATGCATCCTCTCGCACGTGTTTTTACTGGACTAGCATGCGGGATGCATCCTCTCGCACGTGTTTTTACTCGACCTGCCTGCGGGATGCACCCTCTCGCACGTGTTTTTACTCGACTAGCCTGCGGGATGCATGCTCTCGCACGTGTTTTTACTCGACTAGCCTGCGGGATGCATCCTCTCGCACGTGTTTTTACTCGACTAGCCTGCGGGATGCATCCTCTCGCACGTGTTTTTGCTCGACTAGCCTGCGGGATGCATCCTCTCGCACGTCTTTTTACTCGACTAGCCTGCGGGATGCATCCTCTCGCACGTGTTTTTACTCGACTAGCCTGCGGGATGCATCCTCTCGCACGTGTTTTTACTGGACTAGCCTGCGGGATATATCCTCTCGCACGTGTTTTTACTCGACTAGCCTGCGGGATGCATCCTCTCGCACGTGTTTTTACTCGACTAGCCTGCGGGATGCATCCTCTCGCACGTGTTTTTACTCGACTAGCCTGCGGGATGCATCCTCTCGCACGTGTTTTTACTCGACCAGCCTGCGGGATGCACCCTCTCGCACGTGTTTTTACTCGACTAGCCTGCGGGATGCATCCTCTCGCACGTGTTTTTACTCGACTAGCCTGCGGGATGCATCCTCTCGCACGTGTTTTTACGCGACTAGCCTGCGGGATGCATCCTCTCGCACGTGTTTTTACTGGACTAGCCTGCGGGATGCATCCTCTCGCACGTGTTTTTACTCGACCAGCCTGCGGGATGCACCCTCTCGCACGTGTTTTTACTCGACTAGCCTGCGGGATGCACCCTCTCGCACGTGTTTTTACTCGACTAGCCTGCGGGATGCATCCTCTCGCACGTGTTTTTACTCGACTAGCCTGCGGGATGCATCCTCTCGCACGTGTTTTTACTCGACTAGCCTGCGGGATGCATCCTCTCGCACGTGTTTTTACTCGACTAGCCTGCGGGATGCATCCTCTCGCACGTGTTTTTACTGGACTAGCCTGCGGGATGCATCCTCTCGCACGTGTTTTTACTCGACCAGCCTGCGGGATGCACCCTCTCGCACGTGTTTTTACTCGACTAGCCTGCGGGATGCATGCTCTCGCACGTGTTTTTACTCGACTAGCCTGCGGGATGTATCCTCTCGCACGTGTTTTTACTCCACTAGCCTGCGGGAAGCATCCTCCCGCACGTGTTTTTACTCGACTAGCCTGCGGGATGCATCCTCTCGCACGCGTTTTTGCTCGACTAGCCTGCGGGATGCATCCACTCGCACGTGTTTTTGCTCGACTAGCCTGCGGGATGCATCCTCTCGCACGTGTTTTTGCTCGACTAGCCTGCGGGATGCATCCACTCGCACGTGTTTTTACTCGACTAGCCTGCGAGATGCATCCTCTCGCACGTGTTTTTGCTCGACGAGCCTGCGGGATGCATCCTCCCGCACGTGTTTTTGCTCGACTAACCTGCGGGATGCATCCTCTCGCACGTTTTTTTGCTCGACTAGCCTGCGGGATGCATCCTCTCGCACGTGTTTTTGCTCGACTAGCCTGCGGGATGCATCCTCTCGCACGTGTTTTTACTGGACTAGCCTGCGGGATGCATCCTCTCGCACGTGTTTTTACTCGACCTGCCTGCGGGATGCACCCTCTCGCACGTGTTTTTACTCGACTAGCCTGCGGGATGCATGCTCTCGCACGTGTTTTTACTCGACTAGCCTGCGGGATGCATCCTCTCGCACGTGTTTTTACTCGACTAGCCTGCGGGATGCATCCTCTCGCACGTGTTTTTGCTCGACTAGCCTGCGGGATGCATCCTCTCGCACGTGTTTTTACTCGACTAGCCTGCGGGATGCATCCTCTCGCACGTGTTTTTACTCGACTAGCCTGCGGGATGCATCCTCTCGCACGTGTTTTTACTGGACTAGCCTGCGGGATATATCCTCTCGCACGTGTTTTTACTCGACTAGCCTGCGAGGTGCATCCTCTCGCACGTGTTTTTACTCGACTAGCCATGCGCATCCCAAAAAACCTGCGCATGCGCATCCCAAAAAACCTGCGCATGCGCATCCCAAAAAACCTGCGCATGCGCATCCCAAAAAACCTGCGCATGCGCATCCCACAAAACCTCGCACGTGTTTTTACTCGACTAGCCTGCGGGATGCATCCTCTCGCACGTGTTTTTACTCGACTAGCCTGCGGGATGCATGCTCTCGCACGTGTTTTTACTCGACTAGCCTGCGGGATGCATCCTCACGCACGTGTTTTACTCCACTAGCCTGCAGGATGCATCCTCTCGCACGTGTTTTTACTCGACTAGCCTGCGGGATGCATCCTCCCGCACGTGTTTTTACTCGACTAGCCTGCGGGATGCATCCTCTCGCACGCGTTTTTGCTCGACTAGCCTGCGGGATGCATCCTCTCGCACGTGTTTTTGCTCGACTAGCCTGCGGGATGCATCCTCTCGCACGTGTTTTTGCTCGACTAGCCTGCGGGATGCATCCTCTCGCCCGTGTTTTTACTCGACTAGCCTGCGGGATATATCCTCTCGCACGTGTTTTTACTCAACTAGCCTGCGGGATGCATCCTCTCGCACGTGTTTTTACTCGACTAGCCTGCGGGATGCATCCTCTCGCACGTGTTTTTACTCGACTAGCCTGCGGGATGCATCCTCTCGCACGTGTTTTTACTCGACTAGCCTGGGGATGCATCCTCACGCACGTGTTTTTACTCGACTAGCCTGCGGGATGCATCCTCTCGCACGTGTTTTTACTCGACTAGCCTGCGGGATGCATCCTCTCGCACGTGTTTTTACTCGACTAGCCTGCGGGATGCATGCTCTCGCACGTGTTTTTACTCGACTAGCCTGCGGGATGTATCCTCTCGCACGTGTTTTTACTCCACTAGCCTGCGGGATGCATCCTCCCGCACGTGTTTTTACTCGACTAGCCTGCGGGATGCATCCTCTCGCACGCGTTTTTGCTCGACTAGCCTGCGGGATGCATCCACTCGCACGTGTTTTTGCTCGACTAGCCTGCGGGATGCATCCTCTCGCACGTGTTTTTGCTCGACTAGCCTGCGGGATGCATCCACTCGCACGTGTTTTTACTCGACTAGCCTGCGGGATGCATCCTCTCGCACGTGTTTTTACTCGACTAGCCTGCGGGATGCATCCTCTCGCACGTGTTTTTACTCGACTAGCCTGCGGGGTGCATCCTCTCGCACGTGTTTTTACTCGACTAGCCATGCGCATCCCAAAAAACCTGCGCATGCGCATCCCACAAAACCTCGCACGTGTTTTTACTCGACTAGCCTGCGGGATGCATCCTCTCGCACGTGTTTTTACTCGACTAGCCTGCGGGATGCATCCTCTCGCACGTGTTTTTACTCGACTAGCCTGCGGGATGCATCCTCACGCACGTGTTTTACTCCACTAGCCTGCAGGATGCATCCTCCCGCACGTGTTTTTACTCGACTAGCCTGCGGGATGCATCCTCTCGCACGTGTTTTTACTCGACTAGCCTGCGGGATGCATCCTCTCGCACGTGTTTTTACTCGACTAGCCTGCGGGATGCATCCTCTCGCACGTGTTTTTGCTCGACTAGCCTGCGGGATGCATCCTCTCGCACGTGTTTTTACTGGACTAGCCTGCGGGATGCATCCTCTCGCACGTGTTTTTACTCGACCTGCCTGCGGGATGCACCCTCTCGCACGTGTTTTTACTCGACTAGCCTGCGGGATGCATCCTCTCGCACGTGTTTTTACTGGACTAGCCTGCGGGATGCATCCTCTCGCACGTGTTTTTACTCGACCTGCCTGCGGGATGCACCCTCTCGCACGTGTTTTTACTCGACTAGCCTGCGGGATGCATGCTCTCGCACGTGTTTTTACTCGACTAGCCTGCGGGATGCATCCTCTCGCACGTGTTTTTACTCGACTAGCCTGCGGGATGCATCCTCTCGCACGTGTTTTTGCTCGACTAGCCTGCGGGATGCATCCTCTCGCACGTGTTTTTACTCAACTAGCCTGCGGGATGCATCCTCTCGCACGTGTTTTTACTCGACTAGCCTGCGGGATGCATCCTCTCGCACGTGTTTTTACTCGACTAGCCTGCGGGATGCATCCTCTCGCACGTGTTTTTACTCGACTAGCCTGGGGATGCATCCTCACGCACGTGTTTTTACTCGACTAGCCTGCGGGATGCATCCTCTCGCACGTGTTTTTACTCGACTAGCCTGCGGGATGCATCCTCTCGCACGTGTTTTTACTCGACTAGCCTGCGGGATGCATGCTCTCGCACGTGTTTTTACTCGACTAGCCTGCGGGATGTATCCTCTCGCACGTGTTTTTACTCCACTAGCCTGCGGGATGCATCCTCCCGCACGTGTTTTTACTCGACTAGCCTGCGGGATGCATCCTCTCGCACGCGTTTTTGCTCGACTAGCCTGCGGGATGCATCCACTCGCACGTGTTTTTGCTCGACTAGCCTGCGGGATGCATCCTCTCGCACGTGTTTTTGCTCGACTAGCCTGCGGGATGCATCCACTCGCACGTGTTTTTACTCGACTAGCCTGCGGGATGCATCCTCTCGCACGTGTTTTTACTCGACTAGCCTGCGGGGTGCATCCTCTCGCACGTGTTTTTACTCGACTAGCCTGCGGGGTGCATCCTCTCGCACGTGTTTTTACTCGACTAGCCATGCGCATCCCAAAAAACCTGCGCATGCGCATCCCACAAAACCTCGCACGTGTTTTTACTCGACTAGCCTGCGGGATGCATCCTCTCGCACGTGTTTTTACTCGACTAGCCTGCGGGATGCATCCTCTCGCACGTGTTTTTACTCGACTAGCCTGCGGGATGCATCCTCACGCACGTGTTTTACTCCACTAGCCTGCAGGATGCATCCTCCCGCACGTGTTTTTACTCGACTAGCCTGCGGGATGCATCCTCCCGCACGTGTTTTTACTCGACTAGCCTGCGGGATGCATCCTCTCGCACGCGTTTTTGCTCGACTAGCCTGCGGGATGCATCCTCTCGCACGTGTTTTTGCTCGACTAGCCTGCGGGATGCATCCTCTCGAACGTGTTTTTGCTCGACTAGCCTGCGGGATGCATCCTCTCGCACGTGTTTTTACTCGACTAGCCTGCGGGATGCATCCTCTCGCACGTGTTTTTACTCGACTAGCCTGCGGGAAGCATCCTCTCGCACGTGTTTTTACTCGACTAGCCTGCGGGATGCATTCTCTCGCACGTGTTTTTACTCGACTAGCCTGCGGGATGCATCCTCTCGCACGTGTTTTTACTCGACTAGCCTGCGGGATGCATCCTCTCGCACGTGTTTTTGCTCGACTAGCCTGCGGGATGCATCCTCTCGCACGTGTTTTTGCTCGACTAGCCTGCGGGATGCATCCTCTCGCACGTGTTTTTGCTCGACTAGCCTGCGGGATGCATCCTCTCGCACGTGTTTTTACTGGACTAGCATGCGGGATGCATCCTCTCGCACGTGTTTTTACTCGACCTGCCTGCGGGATGCACCCTCTCGCACGTGTTTTTACTCGACTAGCCTGCGGGATGCATGCTCTCGCACGTGTTTTTACTCGACTAGCCTGCGGGATGCATCCTCTCGCACGTGTTTTTACTCGACTAGCCTGCGGGATGCATCCTCTCGCACGTGTTTTTGCTCGACTAGCCTGCGGGATGCATCCTCTCGCACGTCTTTTTACTCGACTAGCCTGCGGGATGCATCCTCTCGCACGTGTTTTTACTCGACTAGCCTGCGGGATGCATCCTCTCGCACGTGTTTTTACTGGACTAGCCTGCGGGATATATCCTCTCGCACGTGTTTTTACTCGACTAGCCTGCGGGATGCATCCTCTCGCACGTGTTTTTACTCGACTAGCCTGCGGGATGCATCCTCTCGCACGTGTTTTTACTCGACTAGCCTGCGGGATGCATCCTCTCGCACGTGTTTTTACTCGACCAGCCTGCGGGATGCACCCTCTCGCACGTGTTTTTACTCGACTAGCCTGCGGGATGCATCCTCTCGCACGTGTTTTTACTCGACTAGCCTGCGGGATGCATCCTCTCGCACGTGTTTTTACTCGACTAGCCTGCGGGATATATCCTCTCGCACGTGTTTTTACTCGACTAGCCTGCGGGATGCACCCTCTCGCACGTGTTTTTACTGGACTAGCCTGCGGGATGCATCCTCTCGCACGTGTTTTTACTCGACCAGCCTGCGGGATGCACCCTCTCGCACGTGTTTTTACTCGACTAGCCTGCGGGATGCATCCTCTCGCACGTGTTTTTACTCGACTAGCCTGCGGGATGCATCCTCTCGCACGTGTTTTTACTCGACTAGCCTGCGGGATGCATCCTCTCGCACGTGTTTTTACTCGACTAGCCTGCGGGATGCATCCTCTCGCACGTGTTTTTACTGGACTAGCCTGCGGGATGCATGCTCTCGCACGTGTTTTTACTCGACTAGCCTGCGGGATGTATGCTCTCGCACGTGTTTTTACTCCACTAGCCTGCGGGAAGCATCCTCCCGCACGTGTTTTTACTCGACTAGCCTGCGGGATGCATCCTCTCGCACGCGTTTTTGCTCGACTAGCCTGCGGGATGCATCCACTCGCACGTGTTTTTGCTCGACTAGCCTGCGGGATGCATCCTCTCGCACGTGTTTTTGCTCGACTAGCCTGCGGGATGCATCCACTCGCACGTGTTTTTACTCGACTAGCCTGCGAGATGCATCCTCTCGCACGTGTTTTTGCTCGACGAGCCTGCGGGATGCATCCTCCCGCACGTGTTTTTGCTCGACTAACCTGCGGGATGCATCCTCTCGCACGTGTTTTTGCTCGACTAGCCTGCGGGATGCATCCTCTCGCACGTGTTTTTGCTCGACTAGCCTGCGGGATGCATCCTCTCGCACGTGTTTTTACTGGACTAGCCTGCGGGATGCATCCTCTCGCACGTGTTTTTACTCGACCTGCCTGCGGGATGCACCCTCTCGCACGTGTTTTTACTCGACTAGCCTGCGGGATGCATGCTCTCGCACGTGTTTTTACTCGACTAGCCTGCGGGATGCATCCTCTCGCACGTGTTTTTACTCGACTAGCCTGCGGGATGCATCCTCTCGCACGTGTTTTTACTCGACTAGCCTGCGGGATATATCCTCTCGCACGTGTTTTTACTCAACTAGCCTGCGGGATGCATCCTCTCGCACGTGTTTTTACTCGACTAGCCTGCGGGATGCATCCTCTCGCACGTGTTTTTACTCGACTAGCCTGCGGGATGCATCCTCTCGCACGTGTTTTTACTCGACTAGCCTGGGGATGCATCCTCACGCACGTGTTTTTACTCGACTAGCCTGCGGGATGCATCCTCTCGCACGTGTTTTTACTCGACTAGCCTGCGGGATGCATCCTCTCGCACGTGTTTTTACTCGACTAGCCTGCGGGATGCATGCTCTCGCACGTGTTTTTACTCGACTAGCCTGCGGGATGTATCCTCTCGCACGTGTTTTTACTCCACTAGCCTGCGGGATGCATCCTCCCGCACGTGTTTTTACTCGACTAGCCTGCGGGATGCATCCTCTCGCACGCGTTTTTGCTCGACTAGCCTGCGGGATGCATCCACTCGCACGTGTTTTTGCTCGACTAGCCTGCGGGATGCATCCTCTCGCACGTGTTTTTGCTCGACTAGCCTGCGGGATGCATCCACTCGCACGTGTTTTTACTCGACTAGCCTGCGGGATGCATCCTCTCGCACGTGTTTTTACTCGACTAGCCTGCGGGATGCATCCTCTCGCACGTGTTTTTACTCGACTAGCCTGCGGGGTGCATCCTCTCGCACGTGTTTTTACTCGACTAGCCATGCGCATCCCAAAAAACCTGCGCATGCGCATCCCACAAAACCTCGCACGTGTTTTTACTCGACTAGCCTGCGGGATGCATCCTCTCGCACGTGTTTTTACTCGACTAGCCTGCGGGATGCATCCTCTCGCACGTGTTTTTACTCGACTAGCCTGCGGGATATATCCTCTCGCACGTGTTTTTACTCGACTAGCCTGCGGGATGCACCCTCTCGCACGTGTTTTTACTGGACTAGCCTGCGGGATGCATCCTCTCGCACGTGTTTTTACTCGACCAGCCTGCGGGATGCACCCTCTCGCACGTGTTTTTACTCGACTAGCCTGCGGGATGCATCCTCTCGCACGTGTTTTTACTCGACTAGCCTGCGGGATGCATCCTCTCGCACGTGTTTTTACTCGACTAGCCTGCGGGATATATCCTCTCGCACGTGTTTTTACTCGACTAGCCTGCGGGATGCATCCTCTCGCACGTGTTTTTACTCGACTAGCCTGCGGGATGCATCCTCTCGCACGTGTTTTTACTCGACTAGCCTGCGGGATGCATCCTCTCGCACGTGTTTTTACTCGACTAGCCTGCGGGATGTATCCTCTCGCACGTGTTTTTACTCCACTAGCCTGCGGGATGCATCCTCCCGCACGTGTTTTTACTCGACTAGCCTGCGGGATGATTCCTCTCGCACGCGTTTTTGCTCGACTAGCCTGCGGGATGCATCCACTCGCACGTGTTTTTGCTCGACTAGCCTGCGGGATGCATCCTCTCGCACGTGTTTTTGCTCGACTAGCCTGCGGGATGCATCCACTCGCACGTGTTTTTACTCGACTAGCCTGCGGGATGCATCCTCTCGCACGTGTTTTTGCTCGACTAGCCTGCGGGATGCATCCTCCCGCACGTGTTTTTGCTCGACTAACCTGCGGGATGCATCCTCTCGCACGTGTTTTTGCTCGACTAGCCTGCGGGATGCATCCTCTCGCACGTGTTTTTGCTCGACTAGCCTGCGGGATGCATCCTCTCGCACGTGTTTTTACTGGACTAGCCTGCGGGATGCATCCTCTCGCACGTGTTTTTACTCGACCTGCCTGCGCGATGCACCCTCTCGCACGTGTTTTTACTCGACTAGCCTGCGGGATGCATGCTCTCGCACGTGTTTTTACTCGACTAGCCTGCGGGATGCATCCTCTCGCACGTGTTTTTACTCGACTAGCCTGCGGGATGCATCCTCTCGCACGTGTTTTTACTCGACTAGCCTGCGGGATGCATCCTCTCGCACGTGTTTTTGCTCGACTAGCCTGCGGGATGCATGATCTCGCACGTGTTTTTACTCGACTAGCCTGCGGGATGCATCCTCTCGCACGTGTTTTTACTCGACTAGCCTGCGGGATGCATCCTCTCGCACGTGTTTTTACTGGACTAGCCTGCGGGATATATCCTCTCGCACGTGTTTTTACTCGACTAGCCTGCGGGATGCATCCTCTCGCACGTGTTTTTACTCGACTAGCCTGCGGGATGCATCCTCTCGCACGTGTTTTTACTCGACTAGCCTGCGGGATGCATCCTCTCGCACGTGTTTTTACTGGACTAGCCTGCGGGATGCATATTCTCGCACGTGTTTTTACTCGACCAGCCTGCGGGATGCACCCTCTCGCACGTGTTTTTACTCGACTAGCCTGCGGGATGCATGCTCTCGCACGTGTTTTTACTCGACTAGCCTGCGGGATGTATCCTCTCGCACGTGTTTTTACTCCACTAGCCTGCGGGATGCATCCTCCCGCACGTGTTTTTACTCGACTAGCCTGCGGGATGCATCCTCTCGCACGCGTTTTTGCTCGACTAGCCTGCGGGATGCATCCACTCGCACGTGTTTTTGCTCGACTAGCCTGTGGGATGCATCCTCTCGCACGTGTTTTTGCTCGACTAGCCTGCGGGATGCATCCACTCGCACGTGTTTTTACTCGACTAGCCTGCGGGATGCATCCTCTCGCACGTGTTTTTACTCGACTAGCCTGCGGGATGCATCCTCTCGCACGTGTTTTTACTCGACTAGCCTGCGGGGTGCATCCTCTCGCACGTGTTTTTACTCGACTAGACATGCGCATCCCAAAAAACCTGCGCATGCGCATCCCAAAAAACCTGCGCATGCGCATCCCAAAAAACCTGCGCATGCGCATCCCAAAAAACCTGCGCATGCGCATCCCACAAAACCTCGCACGTGTTTTTACTCGACTAGCCTGCGGGATGCATCCTCTCGCACGTGTTTTTACTCGACTAGCCTGCGGGATGCATGCTCTCGCACGTGTTTTTACTCGACTAGCCTGCGGGATGCATCCTCACGCACGTGTTTTACTCCACTAGCCTGCAGGATGCATCCTCTCGCACGTGTTTTTACTCGACTAGCCTGCGGGATGCATCCTCCCGCACGTGTTTTTACTCGACTAGCCTGCGGGATGCATCCTCTCGCACGCGTTTTTGCTCGACTAGCCTGCGGGATGCATCCTCTCGCACGTGTTTTGGCTCGACTAGCCTGCGGGATGCATCCTCTCGCACGTGTTTTTGCTCGACTAGCCTGCGGGATGCATCCTCTCGCACGTGTTTTTACTCGACTAGCCTGCGGGATGCATCCTCTCGCACGTGTTTTTACTCGACTAGCCTGCGGGATGCATCCTCTCGCACGTGTTTTTACTCGACTAGCCTGCGGGATGCATCCTCTCGCACGTGTTTTTACTCGACTAGCCTGCGGGATGCATCCTCTCGCACGTGTTTTTGCTCGACTAGCCTGCGGGATGCATCCTCTCGCACGTGTTTTTACTCGACTAGCCTGCGGGATGCATCCTCTCGCACGTGTTTTTACTGGACTAGCCTGCGGGATGCATCCTCTCGCACGTGTTTTTACTCGACCAGCCTGCGGGATGCACCCTCTCGCACGTGTTTTTACTCGACTAGCCTGCGGGATGCATCCTCTCGCACGTGTTTTTACTCGACTAGCCTGCGGGATGCATCCTCTCGCACGTGTTTTTACTCGACTAGCCTGCGGGATATATCCTCTCGCACGTGTTTTTACTCGACTAGCCTGCGGGATGCATCCTCTCGCACGTGTTTTTACTCGACTAGCCTGCGGGATGCATCCTCTCGCACGTGTTTTTACTCGACTAGCCTGCGGGATGCATCCTCTCGCACGTGTTTTTACTGGACTAGCCTGCGGGATGCATCCTCTCGCACGTGTTTTTACTCGACCAGCCTGCGGGATGCACCCTCTCGCACGTGTTTTTACTCGACTAGCCTGCGGGATGCATGCTCTCGCACGTGTTTTTACTCGACTAGCCTGCGGGATGTATCCTCTCGCACGTGTTTTTACTCCACTAGCCTGCGGGATGCATCCTCCCGCACGTGTTTTTACTCGACTAGCCTGCGGGATGCATCCTCTCGCACGCGTTTTTGCTCGACTAGCATGCGGGATGCATCCACTCGCACGTGTTTTTGCTCGACTAGCCTGCGGGATGCATCCTCTCGCACGTGTTTTTGCTCGACTAGCCTGCGGGATGCATCCACTCGCACGTGTTTTTACTCGACTAGCCTGCGGGATGCATCCTCTCGCACGTGTTTTTGCTCGACTAGCCTGCGGGATGCATCCTCTCGCACGTGTTTTTGCTCGACTAGCCTGCGGGATGCATCCTCTCGCACGTGTTTTTGCTCGACTAGCCTGCGGGATGCATCCTCTCGCACGTGTTTTTGCTCGACTAGCCTGCGGGATGCATCCTCTCGCACGTGTTTTTACTGGACTAGCCTGCGGGATGCATCCTCTCGCACGTGTTTTTACTCGACCTGCCTGCGGGATGCACCCTCTCGCACGTGTTTTTACTCGACTAGCCTGCTGGATGGATGCTCTCGCACGTGTTTTTACTCGACTAGCCTGCGGGATGCATCCTCTCGCACGTGTTTTTACTCGACTAGCCTGCGGGATGCATCCTCTCGCACGTGTTTTTGCTCGACTAGCCTGCGGGATGCATCCTCTCGCACGTGTTTTTACTCGACTAGCCTGCGGGATGCATCCTCTCGCACGTGTTTTTACTCGACTAGCCTGCGGGATGCATCCTCTCGCACGTGTTTTTACTGGACTAGCCTGCGGGATATATCCTCTCGCACGTGTTTTTACTCGACTAGCCTGCGGGATGCATCCTCTCGCACGTGTTTTTACTCGACTAGCCTGCGGGATGCATCCTCTCGCAGGTGTTTTTACTCGACTAGCCTGCGGGATGCATCCTCTCGCACGTGTTTTTACTGGACTAGCCTGCGGGATGCATCCTCTCGCACGTGTTTTTACTCGACCAGCCTGCGGGATGCACCCTCTCGCACGTGTTTTTACTCGACTAGCCTGCGGGATGCATGCTCTCGCACGTGTTTTTACTCGACTAGCCTGCGGGATGTATCCTCTCGCACGTGTTTTTACTCCACTAGCCTGCGGGATGCATCCTCCCGCACGTGTTTTTACTCGACTAGCCTGCGGGATGCATCCTCTCGCACGCGTTTTTGCTCGACTAGCCTGCGGGATGCATCCACTCGCACGTGTTTTTGCTCGACTAGCCTGCGGGATGCATCCTCTCGCACGTGTTTTTGCTCGACTAGCCTGCGGGATGCATCCACTCGCACGTGTTTTTACTCGACTAGCCTGCGGGATGCATCCTCTCGCACGTGTTTTTACTCGACTAGCCTGCGGGATGCATCCTCTCGCAGGTGTTTTTACTCGACTAGCCTGCGGGATGCATCCTCTCGCACGTGTTTTTACTGGACTAGCCTGCGGGATGCATCCTCTCGCACGTGTTTTTACTCGACCAGCCTGCGGGATGCACCCTCTCGCACGTGTTTTTACTCGACTAGCCTGCGGGATGCATGCTCTCGCACGTGTTTTTACTCGACTAGCCTGCGGGATGTATCCTCTCGCACGTGTTTTTACTCCACTAGCCTGCGGGATGCATCCTCCCGCACGTGTTTTTACTCGACTAGCCTGCGGGATGCATCCTCTCGCACGCGTTTTTGCTCGACTAGCCTGCGGGATGCATCCACTCGCACGTGTTTTTGCTCGACTAGCCTGCGGGATGCATCCTCTCGCACGTGTTTTTGCTCGACTAGCCTGCGGGATGCATCCACTCGCACGTGTTTTTACTCGACTAGCCTGCGGGATGCATCCTCTCGCACGTGTTTTTACTCGACTAGCCTGCGGGATGTATCCTCTCGCACGTGTTTTTACTCCACTAGCCTGCGGGATGCATCCTCCCGCACGTGTTTTTACTCGACTAGCCTGCGGGATGCATCCTCTCGCACGCGTTTTTGCTCGACTAGCCTGCGGGATGCATCCTCTCGCACGTGTTTTTGGTCGAAGGAGCCTGCGGGATGCATCCTCTCGCACGTGTTTTTACTCGACTAGCCTGCGGGATGCATCCTCTCGCACGTGTTTTTACTCGACTAGCCTGCGGGATGCATCCTCTCGCACGTGTTTTTACTCGACTAGCCTGCGGGATGCATCCTCTCGCACGTGTTTTTACTCGACTAGCCTGCGAGATGCATCGTCTCGCACGAGTTTTTACTCGACTAGCCTGCGGGATGCATGCTCTCGCACGTGTTTTTACTCGACTAGCCTGCGGGATGTATCCTCTCGCACGTGTTTTTACTCCACTAGCCTGCGGGATGCATCCTCCCGCACGTGTTTTTACTCGACTAGCCTGCGGGATGCATCCTCTCGCACGCGTTTTTGCTCGACTAGCCTGCGGGATGCATCCACTCGCACGTGTTTTTGCTCGACTAGCCTGCGGGATGCATCCTCTCGCACGTGTTTTTGCTCGACTAGCCTGCGGGATGCATCCACTCGCACGTGTTTTTACTCGACTAGCCTGCGGGATGCATCCTCTCGCACGTGTTTTTACTCGACTAGCCTGCGGGATGCATGCTCTCACACGTGTTTTTACTCGACTAGCCTGCGGGATGCATGCTCTCGCACGTGTTTTTACTCGACTAGCCTGCGGGATGCATCCTCTCGCACGTGTTTTTACTCGACTAGCCTGCGGGATGCATCCTCTCGCACGTGTTTTTACTCGACTGGCCTGCGGGATGTATCCTCTCGCACGTGTTTTTACTCCACTAGCCTGCGGGATGCATCCTCCCGCACGTGTTTTTACTCGACTAGCCTGCGGGATGCATCCTCTCGCACGCGTTTTTGCTCGACTAGCCTGCGGGATGCATCCACTCGCACGTGTTTTTGCTCGACTAGCCTGCGGGATGCATCCTCTCGCACGTGTTTTTGCTCGACTAGCCTGCGGGATGCACATCCTCTCGCACGTGTTTTTACTCGACTAGCCTGCGGGATGCATCCTCTCGCAAGTGTTTTTACTCGACTAGCCTGCGAGATGCATCCTCTCGCACGAGTTTTTACTCGACTAGCCTGCGGAATGCATCCTCTCGCACGTGTTTTTACTCGACCAGCCTGCGGGATGCATCCTCTCGCACGTGTTTTTACTCGACTAGCCTGCGGGATGCATCCTCTCGCACGCGTTTTTGCTCGACTAGCCTGCGGGATGCATCCTCTCGCACGTGTTTTTGGTCGAAGGAGCCTGCGGGATGCATCCTCTCGCACGTGTTTTTGCTCGACTAGCCTGCGGGATGCATCCTCTCGCACGTGTTTTTACTCGACTAGCCTGCGGGATGCATCCTCTCGCACGTGTTTTTACTCGACTAGCCTGCGGGATGCATCCTCTCGCACGTGTTTTTACTCGACTAGCCTGCGGGATGCATCCTCTCGCACGTGTTTTTACTCGACTAGCCTGCGGGATGCATCCTCTCGCACGTGTTTTTACTCGACTAGCCTGCGGGATGCATCCTCTCGCACGCGTTTTTGCTCGACTAGCCTGCGGGATGCATCCTCTCGCACGTGTTTTTGGTCGAAGGAGCCTGCGGGATGCATCCTCTCGCACGTGTTTTTGCTCGACTAGCCTGCGGGATGCATCCTCTCGCACGTGTTTTTACTCGACTAGCCTGCGGGATGCATCCTCTCGCACGTGTTTTTACTCGACTAGCCTGCGGGATGCATCCTCTCGCACGTGTTTTTACTCGACTAGCCTGCGGGATGCATCCTCTCGCACGTGTTTTTACTCGACTAGCCTGCGGGATGCATCCTCTCGCACGTGTTTTTACTCGACTAGCCTGCGGGATGCATCCTCTCGCACGTGTTTTTACTCGACTAGCCTGCGGGATGCATCCTCTCGCACGTGTTTTTACTGGACTAGCCTGCGGGATATATCCTCTCGCACGTGTTTTTACTCGACTAGCCTGCGGGATGCATCCTCTCGCACGTGTTTTTACTCGACTAGCCTGCGGGATGCATCCTCTCGCAGATGTTTTTACTCGACTAGCCTGCGGGATGCATCCTCTCGCAGATGTTTTTACTCGACTAGCCTGCGGGATGCATCCTCTCGCACGTGTTTTTACTGGACTAGCCTGCGGGATGCATCCTCTCGCACGTGTTTTTACTCGACCAGCCTGCGGGATGCACCCTCTCGCACGTGTTTTTACTCGACTAGCCTGCGGGATGCATGCTCTCGCACGTGTTTTTACTCGACTAGCCTGCGGGATGTATCCTCTCGCACGTGTTTTTACTCCACTAGCCTGCGGGATGCATCCTCCCGCACGTGTTTTTACTCGACTAGCCTGCGGGATGCATCCTCTCGCAAGCGTTTTTGCTCGACTAGCCTGCGGGATGCATCCACTCGCACGTGTTTTTGCTCGACTAGCCTGCGGGATGCATCCTCTCGCACGTGTTTTTGCTCGACTAGCCTGCGGGATGCATCCACTCGCACGTGTTTTTACTCGACTAGCCTGCGGGATGCATCCTCTCGCACGTGTTTTTACTCGACTAGCCTGCGGGATGTATCCTCTCGCACGTGTTTTTACTCCACTAGCCTGCGGGATGCATCCTCCCGCACGTGTTTTTACTCGACTAGCCTGCGGGATGCATCCTCTCGCACGCGTTTTTGCTCGACTAGCCTGCGGGATGTATCCTCTCGCACGTGTTTTTACTCCACTAGCCTGCGGGATGCATCCTCCCTCACGTGTTTTTACTCGACTAGCCTGCGGGATGCATCCTCTCGCACGCGTTTTTGCTCGACTATCCTGCGGGATGCATCCACTCGCACGTGTTTTTGCTCGACTAGCCTGCGGGATGCATCCTCTCGCACGTGTTTTTGCTCGACTAGCCTGCGGGATGCATCCACTCGCACGTGTTTTTACTCGACTAGCCTGCGGGATGCATCCTCTCTCACGTGTTTTTACTCGACTAGCCTGCGGGATGCATGCTCTCGCACGTGTTTTTACTCGACTAGCCTGCGGGATGCATCCTCTCGCACGTGTTTTTACTCGACTATCCTGCGGGATGCATCCTCTCGCACGTGTTTTTACTCGACTAGCCTGCGGGATGCATCCTCTCGCACGTGTTTTTACTCGACCTGCCTGCGGGATGCACCCTCTCGCACGTGTTTTTACTCGACTAGCCTGCGGGATGCATGCTCTCGCACGTGTTTTTACTCGACTAGCCTGCGGGATGCATCCTCTCGCACGTGTTTTTACTCGACTAGCCTGCGGGATGCATCCTCTCGCACGTGTTTTTACTCGACTAGCCTGCGGGATGCATCCTCTCGCACGTGTTTTTACTCGACTAGCCTGCGGGATGCATCCTCTCGCAAGTGTTTTTACTCGACTAGCCTGCGAGATGCATCCTCTCGCACGAGTTTTTACTCGACTAGCCTGCGGAATGCATCCTCTCGCACGTGTTTTTACTCGACCAGCCTGCGGGATGCATCCTCTCGCACGTGTTTTTACTCGACTAGCCTGCGGGATGCATCCTCTCGCACGCGTTTTTGCTCGACTAGCCTGCGGGATGCATCCTCTCGCACGTGTTTTTGGTCGAAGGAGCCTGCGGGATGCATCCTCTCGCACGTGTTTTTGCTCGACTAGCCTGCGGGATGCATCCTCTCGCACGTGTTTTTACTCGACTAGCCTGCGGGATGCATCCTCTCGCACGTGTTTTTGCTCGACTAGCCTGCGGGATGCATCCTCTCGCACGTGTTTTTACTCGACTAGCCTGCGGGATGCATCCTCTCGCACGTGTTTTTACTCGACTAGCCTGCGGGATGCATCCTCTCGCACGTGTTTTTACTGGACTAGCCTGCGGGATATATCCTCTCGCACGTGTTTTTACTCGACTAGCCTGCGGGATGCATCCTCTCGCACGTGTTTTTACTCGACTAGCCTGCGGGATGCATCCTCTCGCAGGTGTTTTTACTCGACTAGCCTGCGGGATGCATCCTCTCGCACGTGTTTTTACTGGACTAGCCTGCGGGATGCATCCTCTCGCACGTGTTTTTACTCGACCAGCCTGCGGGATGCACCCTCTCGCACGTGTTTTTACTCGACTAGCCTGCGGGATGCATGCTCTCGCACGTGTTTTTACTCGACTAGCCTGCGGGATGTATCCTCTCGCACGTGTTTTTACTCCACTAGCCTGCGGGATGCATCCTCCCGCACGTGTTTTTACTCGACTAGCCTGCGGGATGCATCCTCTCGCACGCGTTTTTGCTCGACTAGCCTGCGGGATGCATCCACTCTCACGTGTTTTTGCTCGACTAGCCTGCGGGATGCATCCTCTCGCACGTGTTTTTGCTCGACTAGCCTGCGGGATGCAACCACTCGCACGTGTTTTTACTCGACTAGCCTGCGGGATGCATCCTCTCGCACGTGTTTTTACTCGACTAGCCTGCGGGATGCATCCTCTCGCAGGTGTTTTTACTCGACTAGCCTGCGGGATGCATCCTCTCGCACGTGTTTTTACTGGACTAGCCTGCGGGATGCATCCTCTCGCACGTGTTTTTACTCGACCAGCCTGCGGGATGCACCCTCTCGCACGTGTTTTTACTCGACTAGCCTGCGGGATGCATGCTCTCGCACGTGTTTTTACTCGACTAGCCTGCGGGATGTATCCTCTCGCACGTGTTTTTACTCCACTAGCCTGCGGGATGCATCCTCCCGCACGTGTTTTTACTCGACTAGCCTGCGGGATGCATCCTCTCGCACGCGTTTTTGCTCGACTAGCCTGCGGGATGCATCCACTCGCACGTGTTTTTGCTCGACTAGCCTGCGGGATGCATCCTCTCGCACGTGTTTTTGCTCGACTAGCCTGCGGGATGCATCCACTCGCACGTGTTTTTACTCGACTAGCCTGCGGGATGCATCCTCTCGCACGTGTTTTTACTCGACTAGCCTGCGGGATGTATCCTCTCGCACGTGTTTTTACTCCCCTAGCCTGCGGGATGCATCCTCCCGCGCGTGTTTTTACTCGACTAGCCTGCGGGATGCATCCTCTCGCACGCGTTTTTGCTCGACTAGCCTGCGGGATGCATCCTCTCGCACGTGTTTTTGGTCGAAGGAGCCTGCGGGATGCATCCTCTCGCACGTGTTTTTACTCGACTAGCCTGCGGGATGCATCCTCTCGCACGTGTTTTTACTCGACTAGCCTGCGGGATGCATCCTCTCGCACGTGTTTTTACTCGACTAGCCTGCGGTATGCATCCTCTCGCAAGTGTTTTTACTCGACTAGCCTGCGAGATGCATCCTCTCGCACGAGTTTTTACTCGACTAGCCTGCGGAATGCATCCTCTCGCACGTGTTTTTACTCGACCAGCCTGCGGGATGCACCCTCTCGCACGTGTTTTTACTCGACTAGCCTGCGGGATGCATCCTCTCGCACGTGTTTTTACTCGACTAGCCTGCGGGATGCATCCTCTCGCACGTGTTTTTACTCGACTAGCCTGCGGGATGCATCCTCTCGCACGTGTTTTTACTCGACTAGCCTGCGGGATGCATCCTCTCGCACGTGTTTTTACTCGACTAGCCTGCGGGATGCATCCTCTCGCACGTGTTTTTACTCGACTAGCCTGCGGGATGCATCCTCTCGCACGTGTTTTTACTGGACTAGCCTGCGGGATATATCCTCTCGCACGTGTTTTTACTCGACTAGCCTGCGGGATGCATCCTCTCGCACGTGTTTTTACTCGACTAGCCTGCGGGATGCATCCTCTCGCAGATGTTTTTACTCGACTAGCCTGCGGGATGCATCCTCTCGCACGTGTTTTTACTGGACTAGCCTGCGGGATGCATCCTCTCGCACGTGTTTTTACTCGACCAGCCTGCGGGATGCACCCTCTCGCACGTGTTTTTACTCGACTAGCCTGCGGGATGCATGCTCTCGCACGTGTTTTTACTCGACTAGCCTGCGGGATGTATCCTCTCGCACGTGTTTTTACTCCACTAGCCTGCGGGATGCATCCTCCCGCACGTGTTTTTACTCGACTAGCCTGCGGGATGCATCCTCTCGCAAGCGTTTTTGCTCGACTAGCCTGCGGGATGCATCCACTCGCACGTGTTTTTGCTCGACTAGCCTGCGGGATGCATCCTCTCGCACGTGTTTTTGCTCGACTAGCCTGCGGGATGCATCCACTCGCACGTGTTTTTACTCGACTAGCCTGCGGGATGCATCCTCTCGCACGTGTTTTTACTCGACTAGCCTGCGGGATGTATCCTCTCGCACGTGTTTTTACTCCACTAGCCTGCGGGATGCATCCTCCCGCACGTGTTTTTACTCGACTAGCCTGCGGGATGCATCCTCTCGCACGCGTTTTTGCTCGACTAGCCTGCGGGATGTATCCTCTCGCACGTGTTTTTACTCCACTAGCCTGCGGGATGCATCCTCCCTCACGTGTTTTTACTCGACTAGCCTGCGGGATGCATCCTCTCGCACGCGTTTTTGCTCGACTATCCTGCGGGATGCATCCACTCGCACGTGTTTTTGCTCGACTAGCCTGCGGGATGCATCCTCTCGCACGTGTTTTTACTCGACTAGCCTGCGGGATGCATCCTCTCGCACGTGTTTTTACTCGACTAGCCTGCGGGATGCATCCTCTCGCACGTGTTTTTACTCGACTAGCCTGCGGGATGCATCCTCTCGCACGTGTTTTTACTCGACTAGCCTGCGGGATGCATCCTCTCGCACGTGTTTTTACTCGACTAGCCTGCGGGATGCATCCTCTCGCACGTGTTTTTACTCGACTAGCCTGCGGTATGCATCCTCTCGCAAGTGTTTTTACTCGACTAGCCTGCGAGATGCATCCTCTCGCACGAGTTTTTACTCGACTAGCCTGCGGAATGCATCCTCTCGCACGTGTTTTTACTCGACCAGCCTGCGGGATGCACCCTCTCGCACGTGTTTTTACTCGACTAGCCTGCGGGATGCATCCTCTCGCACGTGTTTTTACTCGACTAGCCTGCGGGATGCATCCTCTCGCACGTGTTTTTACTCGACTAGCCTGCGGGATGCATCCTCTCGCACGTGTTTTTACTCGACTAGCCTGCGGGATGCATCCTCTCGCACGTGTTTTTACTCGACTAGCCTGCGGGATGCATCCTCTCGCACGTGTTTTTACTCGACTAGCCTGCGGGATGCATCCTCTCGCACGTGTTTTTACTGGACTAGCCTGCGGGATATATCCTCTCGCACGTGTTTTTACTCGACTAGCCTGCGGGATGCATCCTCTCGCACGTGTTTTTACTCGACTAGCCTGCGGGATGCATCCTCTCGCAGATGTTTTTACTCGACTAGCCTGCGGGATGCATCCTCTCGCACGTGTTTTTACTGGACTAGCCTGCGGGATGCATCCTCTCGCACGTGTTTTTACTCGACCAGCCTGCGGGATGCACCCTCTCGCACGTGTTTTTACTCGACTAGCCTGCGGGATGCATGCTCTCGCACGTGTTTTTACTCGACTAGCCTGCGGGATGTATCCTCTCGCACGTGTTTTTACTCCACTAGCCTGCGGGATGCATCCTCCCGCACGTGTTTTTACTCGACTAGCCTGCGGGATGCATCCTCTCGCAAGCGTTTTTGCTCGACTAGCCTGCGGGATGCATCCACTCGCACGTGTTTTTGCTCGACTAGCCTGCGGGATGCATCCTCTCGCACGTGTTTTTGCTCGACTAGCCTGCGGGATGCATCCACTCGCACGTGTTTTTACTCGACTAGCCTGCGGGATGCATCCTCTCGCACGTGTTTTTACTCGACTAGCCTGCGGGATGTATCCTCTCGCACGTGTTTTTACTCCACTAGCCTGCGGGATGCATCCTCCCGCACGTGTTTTTACTCGACTAGCCTGCGGGATGCATCCTCTCGCACGCGTTTTTGCTCGACTAGCCTGCGGGATGTATCCTCTCGCACGTGTTTTTACTCCACTAGCCTGCGGGATGCATCCTCCCTCACGTGTTTTTACTCGACTAGCCTGCGGGATGCATCCTCTCGCACGCGTTTTTGCTCGACTATCCTGCGGGATGCATCCACTCGCACGTGTTTTTGCTCGACTAGCCTGCGGGATGCATCCTCTCGCACGTGTTTTTGCTCGACTAGCCTGCGGGATGCATCCACTCGCACGTGTTTTTACTCGACTAGCCTGCGGGATGCATCCTCTCGCACGTGTTTTTACTCGACTAGCCTGCGGGATGCATGCTCTCGCACGTGTTTTTACTCGACTAGCCTGCGGGATGCATCCTCTCGCACGTGTTTTTACTCGACTATCCTGCGGGATGCATCCTCTCGCACGTGTTTTTACTCGACTAGCCTGCGGGATGCATCCTCTCGCACGTGTTTTTACTCGACCTGCCTGCGGGATGCACCCTCTCGCACGTGTTTTTACTCGACTAGCCTGCGGGATGCATGCTCTCGCACGTGTTTTTACTCGACTAGCCTGCGGGATGCATCCTCTCGCACGTGTTTTTACTCGACTAGCCTGCGGGATGCATCCTCTCGCACGTGTTTTTACTCGACTAGCCTGCGGGATGCATCCTCTCGCACGTGTTTTTACTCGACTAGCCTGCGGGATGCATCCTCTCGCAAGTGTTTTTACTCGACTAGCCTGCGAGATGCATCCTCTCGCACGAGTTTTTACTCGACTAGCCTGCGGAATGCATCCTCTCGCACGTGTTTTTACTCGACCAGCCTGCGGGATGCATCCTCTCGCACGTGTTTTTACTCGACTAGCCTGCGGGATGCATCCTCTCGCACGCGTTTTTGCTCGACTAGCCTGCGGGATGCATCCTCTCGCACGTGTTTTTGGTCGAAGGAGCCTGCGGGATGCATCCTCTCGCACGTGTTTTTGCTCGACTAGCCTGCGGGATGCATCCTCTCGCACGTGTTTTTACTCGACTAGCCTGCGGGATGCATCCTCTCGCACGTGTTTTTACTCGACTAGCCTGCGGGATGCATCCTCTCGCACGTGTTTTTACTCGACTAGCCTGCGGGATGCATCCTCTCGCACGTGTTTTTACTCGACTAGCCTGCGGGATGCATCCTCTCGCACGCGTTTTTGCTCGACTAGCCTGCGGGATGCATCCTCTCGCACGTGTTTTTGGTCGAAGGAGCCTGCGGGATGCATCCTCTCGCACGTGTTTTTGCTCGACTAGCCTGCGGGATGCATCCTCTCGCACGTGTTTTTACTCGACTAGCCTGCGGGATGCATCCTCTCGCACGTGTTTTTACTCGACTAGCCTGCGGGATGCATCCTCTCGCACGTGTTTTTATTCGACTAGCCTGCGGGATGCATCCTCTCGCACGTGTTTTTACTCGACTAGCCTGCGGGATGCATCCTCTCGCACGTGTTTTTACTCGACTAGCCTGCGGGATGCATCCTCTCGCACGTGTTTTTACTCGACTAGCCTGCGGGATGCATCCTCTCGCACGTGTTTTTACTGGACTAGCCTGCGGGATATATCCTCTCGCACGTGTTTTTACTCGACTAGCCTGCGGGATGCATCCTCTCGCACGTGTTTTTACTCGACTAGCCTGCGGGATGCATCCTCTCGCAGATGTTTTTACTCGACTAGCCTGCGGGATGCATCCTCTCGCACGTGTTTTTACTGGACTAGCCTGCGGGATGCATCCTCTCGCACGTGTTTTTACTCGACCAGCCTGCGGGATGCACCCTCTCGCACGTGTTTTTACTCGACTAGCCTGCGGGATGCATGCTCTCGCACGTGTTTTTACTCGACTAGCCTGCGGGATGTATCCTCTCGCACGTGTTTTTACTCCACTAGCCTGCGGGATGCATCCTCCCGCACGTGTTTTTACTCGACTAGCCTGCGGGATGCATCCTCTCGCAAGCGTTTTTGCTCGACTAGCCTGCGGGATGCATCCACTCGCACGTGTTTTTGCTCGACTAGCCTGCGGGATGCATCCTCTCGCACGTGTTTTTGCTCGACTAGCCTGCGGGATGCATCCACTCGCACGTGTTTTTACTCGACTAGCCTGCGGGATGCATCCTCTCGCACGTGTTTTTACTCGACTAGCCTGCGGGATGTATCCTCTCGCACGTGTTTTTACTCCACTAGCCTGCGGGATGCATCCTCCCGCACGTGTTTTTACTCGACTAGCCTGCGGGATGCATCCTCTCGCACGCGTTTTTGCTCGACTAGCCTGCGGGATGTATCCTCTCGCACGTGTTTTTACTCCACTAGCCTGCGGGATGCATCCTCCCTCACGTGTTTTTACTCGACTAGCCTGCGGGATGCATCCTCTCGCACGCGTTTTTGCTCGACTATCCTGCGGGATGCATCCACTCGCACGTGTTTTTGCTCGACTAGCCTGCGGGATGCATCCTCTCGCACGTGTTTTTGCTCGACTAGCCTGCGGGATGCATCCACTCGCACGTGTTTTTACTCGACTAGCCTGCGGGATGCATCCTCTCGCACGTGTTTTTACTCGACTAGCCTGCGGGATGCATGCTCTCGCACGTGTTTTTACTCGACTAGCCTGCGGGATGCATCCTCTCGCACGTGTTTTTACTCGACTATCCTGCGGGATGCATCCTCTCGCACGTGTTTTTACTCGACTAGCCTGCGGGATGCATCCTCTCGCACGTGTTTTTACTCGACCTGCCTGCGGGATGCACCCTCTCGCACGTGTTTTTACTCGACTAGCCTGCGGGATGCATGCTCTCGCACGTGTTTTTACTCGACTAGCCTGCGGGATGCATCCTCTCGCACGTGTTTTTACTCGACTAGCCTGCGGGATGCATGCTCTCGCACGTGTTTTTACTCGACCTGCCTGCGGGATGCATCCTCTCGCACGTGTTTTTACTCGACTATCCTGCGGGATGCATCCTCTCGCACGTGTTTTTACTCGACTAGCCTGCGGGATGCATCCTCTCGCACGTGTTTTTACTCGACCTGCCTGCGGGATGCACCCTCTCGCACGTGTTTTTACTCGACTAGCCTGCGGGATGCATGCTCTCGCACGTGTTTTTACTCGACTAGCCTGCGGGATGCATCCTCTCGCACGTGTTTTTACTCGACTAGCCTGCGGGATGCATCCTCTCGCACGTGTTTTTGCTCGAATAGCCTGCGGGATGCATCCTCTCGCACGTGTTTTTACTCGACTAGCCTGCGGGATGCATCCTCTCGCACGTGTTTTTACTCGACTAGCCTGCGGGATGCATCCTCTCGCACGTGTTTTTACTCGACTAGCCTGCGGGATGCATCCTCTCGCACGTGTTTTTACTGGACTAGCCTGCGGGATGTATCCTCTCGCACGTGTTTTTACTCCACTAGCCTGCGGGATGCATCCTCCCGCACGTGTTTTTACTCGACTAGCCTGCGGGATGCATCCTCTCGCACGCGTTTTTGCTCGACTAGCCTGCGGGATGCATCCACTCGCACGTGTTTTTGCTCGACTAGCCTGCGGGATGCATCCTCTCGCACGTGTTTTTGCTCGACTAGCCTGCGGGATGCATCCACTCGCACGTGTTTTTACTCGACTAGCCTGCGGGATGCATCCTCTCGCACGTGCTTTTACTCGACTAGCCTGCGGGATGCACCCTCTCGCACGTGTTTTTACTCGACTAGCCTGCGGGGTGCATCCTCTCGCACGTGTTTTTACTCGACTAGCCATGCGCATCCCAAAAAACCTGCGCATGCGCATCCCAAAAAACCTGCGCATGCGCATCCCACAAAACCTCGCACGTGTTTTTACTCGACTAGCCTGCGGGATGCATCCTCTCGCACGTGTTTTTACTCGACTAGCCTGCGGGATGCATCCTCTCGCACGTGTTTTTACTCGACTAGCCTGCGGGATGCATCCTCACGCACGTGTTTTACTCCACTAGCCTGCAGGATGCATCCTCTCGCACGTGTTTTTACTCGACTAGCCTGCGGGATGCATCCTCCCGCACGTGTTTTTACTCGACTAGCCTGCGGGATGCATCCTCTCGCACGCGTTTTTGCTCGACTAGCCTGCGGGATGCATCCTCTCGCACGTGTTTTTGCTCGACTAGCCTGCGGGATGCATCCTCTCGCACGTGTTTTTGCTCGACTAGCCTGCGGGATGCATCCACTCGCACGTGTTTTTACTCGACTAGCCTGCGGGATGCATCCTCTCGCACGTGTTTTTACTCGACTAGCCTGCGGGATGCATCCTCTCGCACGTGTTTTTACTCGACTATCCTGCGGGATGCATCCTCTCGCACGTGTTTTTACTCGACTAGCCTGCGGGATGCATCCTCTCGCACGTGTTTTTACTCGACTAGCCTGCGGGATGCATCCTCTCGCACGTGTTTTTACTCGACTAGCCTGCGAGATGCATCCTCTCGCACGAGTTTTTACTCGACTAGCCTGCGGAATGCATCCTCTCGCACGTGTTTTTACTCGACTAGCCTGCGGGATGCATCCTCTCGCACGTGTTTTTACTGGACTAGCCTGCGGGATGCATCCTCTCGCACGTGTTTTTACTCGACCAGCCTGCGGGATGCACCCTCTCGCACGTGTTTTTACTCGACTAGCCTGCGGGATGCATGCTCTCGCACGTGTTTTTACTCGACTAGCCTGCGGGATGTATCCTCCCGCACGTGTTTTTACTCGACTAGCCTGCGGGATGCATCCTCTCGCACGTGTTTTTGCTCGACTAGCCTGCGGGATGCATCCTCTCGCACGTGTTTTTGCTCGACTAGCCTGCGGGATGCATCCTCTCGCACGTGTTTTTGCTCGACTAGCCTGCGGGATGCATCCTCTCGCACGTGTTTTTACTGGACTAGCCTGCGGGATGCATCCTCTCGCACGTGTTTTTACTCGACCTGCCTGCGGGATGCACCCTCTCGCACGTGTTTTTACTCGACTAGCCTGCGGGATGCATGCTCTCGCACGTGTTTTTACTCGACTAGCCTGCGGGATGCATCCTCTCGCACGTGTTTTTACTCGACTAGCCTGCGGGATGCATCCTCTCGCACGTGTTTTTGCTCGACTAGCCTGCGGGATGCATCCTCTCGCACGTGTTTTTACTCGACTAGCCTGCGAGATGCATCCCCTCGCACGAGTTTTTACTCGACTAGCCTGCGGAATGCATCCTCTCGCACGTGTTTTTACTGGACTAGCCTGCGGGATGCATCCTCTCGCACGTGTTTTTACTCGACCAGCCTGCGGCATGCACCCTCTCGCACGTGTTTTTACTCGACTAGCCTGCGGGATGCATGCTCTCGCACGTGTTTTTACTCGACTAGCCTGCGGGATGTATCCTCTCGCACGTGTTTTTACTCCACTAGCCTGCGGGATGCATCCTCCCGCACGTGTTTTTACTCGACTAGCCTGCGGGATGCATCCTCTCGCAAGCGTTTTTGCTCGACTAGCCTGCGGGATGCATCCACTCGCACGTGTTTTTGCTCGACTAGCCTGCGGGATGCATCCTCTCGCACGTGTTTTTGCTCGACTAGCCTGCGGGATGCATCCACTCGCACGTGTTTTTACTCGACTAGCCTGCGGGATGCATCCTCTCGCACGTGTTTTTACTCGACTAGCCTGCGGGATGTATCCTCTCGCACGTGTTTTTACTCCACTAGCCTGCGGGATGCATCCTCCCGCACGTGTTTTTACTCGACTAGCCTGCGGGATGCATCCTCTCGCACGCGTTTTTGCTCGACTAGCCTGCGGGATGTATCCTCTCGCACGTGTTTTTACTCCACTAGCCTGCGGGATGCATCCTCCCTCACGTGTTTTTACTCGACTAGCCTGCGGGATGCATCCTCTCGCACGCGTTTTTGCTCGACTATCCTGCGTGATGCATCCACTCGCACGTGTTTTTGCTCGACTAGCCTGCGGGATGCATCCTCTCGCACGTGTTTTTGCTCGACTAGCCTGCGGGATGCATCCACTCGCACGTGTTTTTACTGGACTAGCCTGCGGGATGCATCCTCTCGCACGTGTTTTTACTCGACTAGCCTGCGGGATGCATGCTCTCGCACGTGTTTTTTCTCGACTAGCCTGCGGGATGCATCCTCTCGCACGTGTTTTTACTCGACTATCCTGCGGGATGCATCCTCTCGCACGTGTTTTTACTCGACTAGCCTGCGGGATGCATCCTCTCGCACGTGTTTTTACTCGACCTGCCTGCGGGATGCACCCTCTCGCACGTGTTTTTACTCGACTAGCCAGCGGGATGCATGCTCTCGCACGTGTTTTTACTCGACTAGCCTGCGGGATGTATCCTCTCGCACGTGTTTTTACTCGACTAGCCTGCGGGATGCATCCTCTCGCACGTGTTTTTACTCGACTAGCCTGCGGGATGCATCCTCTCGCACGTGTTTTTACTCGACTAGCCTGCGGGGTGCATCCTCTCGCACGTGTTTTTACTCGACTAGCCATGCGCATCCCAAAAAACCTGCGCATGCGCATCCCACAAAACCTCGCACGTGTTTTTACTCGACTAGCCTGCGGGATGCATCCTCTCGCACGTGTTTTTACTCGACTAGCCTGCGGGATGCATCCTCTCGCACGTGTTTTTACTCGACTAGCCTGCGGGATGCATCCTCACGCACGTGTTTTACTCCACTAGCCTGCAGGATGCATCCTCTCGCACGTGTTTTTACTCGACTAGCCTGCGGGATGCATCCTCCCGCACGTGTTTTTACTCGACTAGCCTGCGGGATGCATCCTCTCGCACGTGTTTTTACTGGACTAGCCTGCGGGATGTATCCTCTCGCACGTGTTTTTACTCCACTAGCCTGCGGGATGCATCCTCCCGCACGTGTTTTTACTCGACTAGCCTGCGGGATGCATCCTCTCGCACGCGTTTTTGCTCGACTAGCCTGCGGGATGCATCCACTCGCACGTGTTTTTGCTCGACTAGCCTGCGGGATGCATCCTCTCGCACGTGTTTTTGCTCGACTAGCCTGCGGGATGCATCCACTCGCACGTGTTTTTACTCGACTAGCCTGCGGGATGCATCCTCTCGCACGTGCTTTTACTCGACTAGCCTGCGGGATGCACCCTCTCGCACGTGTTTTTACTCGACTAGCCTGCGGGGTGCATCCTCTCGCACGTGTTTTTACTCGACTAGCCATGCGCATCCCAAAAAACCTGCGCATGCGCATCCCACAAAACCTCGCACGTGTTTTTACTCGACTAGCCTGCGGGATGCATCCTCTCGCACGTGTTTTTACTCGACTAGCCTGCGGGATGCATTCTCACGCACGTGTTTTACTCCACTAGCCTGCAGGATGCATCCTCTCGCACGTGTTTTTACTCGACTAGCCTGCGGGATGCATCCTCCCGCACGTGTTTTTACTCGACTAGCCTGCGGGATGCATCCTCTCGCACGCGTTTTTGCTCGACTAGCCTGCGGGATGCATCCTCTCGCACGTGTTTTTGCTCGACTAGCCTGCGGGATGCATCCTCTCGCACGTGTTTTTGCTCGACTAGCCTGCGGGATGCATCCTCTCGCACGTGTTTTTACTCGACTAGCCTGCGGGATGCATCCTCTCGCACGTGTTTTTACTCGACTAGCCTGCGGGATGCATCCTCTCGCACGTGTTTTTACTCGACTAGCCTGCGGGATGCATCCTCTCGCACGTGTTTTTACTCGACTAGCCTGCGGGATGCATCCTCTCGCACGTGTTTTTGCTCGACAAGCCTGCGGGATGCATCCTCTCGCACGTGTTTTTACTCGACTAGCCTGCGGGATGCATCCTCTCGCACGTGTTTTTACTCGACTAGCCTGCGGGATGCATCCTCTCGCACGTGTTTTTACTCGACTAGTCTGCGGGATGCATCCTCTCGCACGTGTTTTTACTGGACTAGCCTGCGGGATGCATCCTCTCGCACGTGTTTTTACTCGACCAGCCTGCGGGATGCACCCTCTCGCACGTGTTTTTACTCGACTAGCCTGCAGGATGTATCCTCTCGCACGTGTTTTTACTCCACTAGCCTGCGGGATGCATCCTCCCGCACGTGTTTTTACTCGACTAGCCTGCGGGATGCATACTCTCGCACGCGTTTTTGCTCGACTAGCCTGCGGGATGCATCCACTCGCACGTGTTTTTGCTCGACTAGCCTGCGGGATGCATCCTCTCGCACGTGTTTTTGCTCGACTAGCCTGCGGGATGCATCCACTCGCACGTGTTTTTACTCGACTAGCCTGCGGGATGCATCCTCTCGCACGTGTTTTTACTCGACTAGCCTGCGGGATGCATCCTCTCGCACGTGTATTTACTCGACTAGCCTGCGGGGTGCATCCTCTCGCACGTGTTTTTACTCGACTAGCCATACGCATCCCAAAAAACCTGCGCATGCGCATCCCAAAAAACCTGCGCATGCGCATCCCACAAAACCTCGCACGTGTTTTTACTCGACTAGCCTGCGGGATGCATCCTCTCGCACGTGTTTTTACTCGACTAGCCTGCGGGATGCATCCTCTCGCACGTGTTTTTACTCGACTAGCCTGCGGGATGCATCCTCACGCACGTGTTTTACTCCACTAGCCTGCAGGATGCATCCTCTCGCACGTGTTTTTACTCGACTAGCCTGCGGGATGCATCCTCCCGCACGTGTTTTTACTCGACTAGCCTGCGGGATGCATCCTCTCGCACGCGTTTTTGCTCGACTAGCCTGCGGGATGCATCCTCTCGCACGTGTTTTTACTCGACTAGCCTGAGGGATGCATCCTCTCGCACGTGTTTTTACTGGACTAGCATGCGGGATGCATCCTCTCGCACGTGTTTTTACTCGACTAGCCTGCGGGATGCATGCTCTCGCACGTGTTTTTACTCGACTAGCCTGCGGGATGTATCCTCTCGCACGTGTTTTTACTCCACTAGCCTGCGGGATGCATCCACCCGCACGTGTTTTTACTCGACTAGCCTGCGGGATGCATCCTCTCGCACGCGTTTTTGCTCGACTAGCCTGCGGGATGCATCCACTCGCACGTGTTTTTGCTCGACTAGCCTGCGGGATGCATCCTCTCGCACGTGTTTTTGCTCGACTAGCCTGCGGGATGCATCCACTCGCACGTGTTTTTACTCGACTAGCCTGCGGGATGCATCCTCTCGCACGTGTTTTTACTCGACTAGCCTGCGGGGTGCATCCTCTCGCACGTGTTTTTACTCGACTAGCCTGCGGGGTGCATCCTCTCGCACGTGTTTTTACTGGACTAGCCTGCGGGATATATCCTCTCGCACGTGTTTTTACTCGACTAGCCTGCGGGATGCATCCTCTCGCACGTGTTTTTACTCGACTAGCCTGCGGGATGCATCCTCTCGCACGTGTTTTTACTCGACTAGCCTGCGGGATGCATCCTCTCGCACGTGTTTTTACTCGACTAGCCTGCGGGATGCATCCTCACGCACGTGTTTTACTCCACTAGCCTGCAGGATGCATCCTCTCGCACGTGTTTTTACTCGACTAGCCTGCGGCATGCATCCTCCCGCACGTGTTTTTACTCGACTAGCCTGCGGGATGCATCCTCTCGCACGTGTTTTTGCTCGACTAGCCTGCGGGATGTATCCTCTCGCACGTGTTTTTACTCGACTAGCCTGCGGGATGCATCCTCTCGCACGTGTTTTTACTGGACTAGCCTGCGGGATGCATCCTCACGCACGTGTTTTACTCCACTAGCCTGCAGGATGCATCCTCTCGCACGTGTTTTTACTCGACTAGCCTGCGGGATGCATCCTCCCGCACGTGTTTTTACTCGACTAGCCTGCGGGATGCATCCTCTCGCACGCGTTTTTGCTCGACTAGCCTGCGGGATGCATCCTCTCGCACGTGTTTTTGCTCGACTAGCCTGCGGGATGCATCCTCTCGCACGTGTTTTTGCTCGACTAGCCTGCGGGATGCATCCTCTCGCACGTGTTTTTACTCGACTAGCCTGCGGGATGCATCCTCTCGCACGTGTTTTTACTCGACTAGCCTGCGGGATGCATCCTCTCGCACGTGTTTTTACTCGACTAGCCTGCGGGATGCATCCTCTCGCACGTGTTTTTACTCGACTAGCCTGCGGGATGCATCCTCTCGCACGTGTTTTTGCTCGACTAGCCTGCGGGATGCATCCTCTCGCACGTGTTTTTACTCGACTAGCCTGCGGGATGCATCCTCTCGCACGTGTTTTTACTGGACTAGCCTGCGGGATGCATCCTCTCGCACGTGTTTTTACTCGACCAGCCTGCGGGATGCACCCTCTCGCACGTGTTTTTACTCGACTAGCCTGCGGGATGCATCCTCTCGCACGTGTTTTTACTCGACTAGCCTGCGGGATGCATCCTCTCGCACGTGTTTTTACTCGACTAGCCTGCGGGATATATCCTCTCGCACGTGTTTTTACTCGACTAGCCTGCGGGATGCATCCTCTCGCACGTGTTTTTACTCGACTAGCCTGCGGGATGCATCCTCTCGCACGTGTTTTTACTCGACCAGCCTGCGGGATGCACCCTCTCGCACGTGTTTTTACTCGACTAGCCTGCGGGATGCATGCTCTCGCACGTGTTTTTACTCGACTAGCCTGCGGGATGTATCCTCTCGCACGTGTTTTTACTCCACTAGCCTGCGGGATGCATCCACTCGCACGTGTTTTTACTCGACTAGCCTGCGGGATGCATCCTCTCGCACGTGTTTTTGCTCGACTAGCCTGCGGGATGCATCCTCTCGCACGTGTTTTTGCTCGACTAGCCTGCGGGATGCATCCTCTCGCACGTGTTTTTGCTCGACTAGCCTGCGGGATGCATCCTCTCGCACGTGTTTTTGCTCGACTAGCCTGCGGGATGCATCCTCTCGCACGTGTTTTTACTGGACTAGCCTGCGGGATGCATCCTCTCGCACGTGTTTTTACTCGACCTGCCTGCGGGATGCACCCTCTCGCACGTGTTTTTACTCGACTAGCCTGCTGGATGGATGCTCTCGCACGTGTTTTTACTCGACTAGCCTGCGGGATGCATCCTCTCGCACGTGTTTTTACTCGACTAGCCTGCGGGATGCATCCTCTCGCACGTGTTTTTGCTCGACTAGCCTGCGGGATGCATCCTCTCGCACGTGTTTTTACTCGACTAGCCTGCGGGATGCATCCTCTCGCACGTGTTTTTACTCGACTAGCCTGCGGGATGCATCCTCTCGCACGTGTTTTTACTGGACTAGCCTGCGGGATATATCCTCTCGCACGTGTTTTTACTCGACTAGCCTGCGGGATGCATCCTCTCGCACGTGTTTTTACTCGACTAGCCTGCGGGATGCATCCTCTCGCAGGTGTTTTTACTCGACTAGCCTGCGGGATGCATCCTCTCGCACGTGTTTTTACTGGACTAGCCCGGGATGCATCCTCTCGCACGTGTTTTTACTCGACCAGCCTGCGGGATGCACCCTCTCGCACGTGTTTTTACTCGACTAGCCTGCGGGATGCATGCTCTCGCACGTGTTTTTACTCGACTAGCCTGCGGGATGTATCCTCTCGCACGTGTTTTTACTCCACTAGCCTGCGGGATGCATCCTCCCGCACGTGTTTTTACTCGACTAGCCTGCGGGATGCATCCTCTCGCACGCGTTTTTGCTCGACTAGCCTGCGGGATGCATCCACTCGCACGTGTTTTTGCTCGACTAGCCTGCGGGATGCATCCTCTCGCACGTGTTTTTGCTCGACTAGCCTGCGGGATGCATCCACTCGCACGAGTTTTTACTCGACTAGCCTGCGGGATGCATCCTCTCGCACGTGTTTTTACTCGACTAGCCTGCGGGATGCATCCTCTCGCAGGTGTTTTTACTCGACTAGCCTGCGGGATGCATCCTCTCGCACGTGTTTTTACTGGACTAGCCTGCGGGATGCATCCTCTCGCACGTGTTTTTACTCGACCAGCCTGCGGGATGCACCCTCTCGCACGTGTTTTTACTCGACTAGCCTGCGGGATGCATGCTCTCGCACGTGTTTTTACTCGACTAGCCTGCGGGATGTATCCTCTCGCACGTGTTTTTACTCCACTAGCCTGCGGGATGCATCCTCCCGCACGTGTTTTTACTCGACTAGCCTGCGGGATGCATCCTCTCGCACGCGTTTTTGCTCGACTAGCCTGCGGGATGCATCCACTCGCACGTGTTTTTGCTCGACTAGCCTGCGGGATGCATCCTCTCGCACGTGTTTTTGCTCGACTAGCCTGCGGGATGCATCCACTCGCACGTGTTTTTACTCGACTAGCCTGCGGGATGCATCCTCTCGCACGTGTTTTTACTCGACTAGCCTGCGGGATGTATCCTCTCGCACGTGTTTTTACTCCACTAGCCTGCGGGATGCATCCTCCCGCACGTGTTTTTACTCGACTAGCCTGCGGGATGCATCCTCTCGCACGCGTTTTTGCTCGACTAGCCTGCGGGATGCATCCTCTCGCACGTGTTTTTGTCGAAGGAGCC